>NW_022318905.1:0-2039 GCF_002776525.5 Piliocolobus tephrosceles
TGAAGAACCCGGAAGTGCACCATCTTGCCTCAGTTCGTCCAAACAGTCCAACCTTTTATTGATAATAGTGATAAAGGGGCGCCGTGGTCTGTCTGGCTACTTCCTGCTGTTAAGGGGCGTCGTTAAGGTCAGGGCCCATGGTTGGTATTTGGATGCACGGATGAAAAATAAAATAAGGCACAGTATTAGTATAGGAATGAGGAATGGAAGCATTGTTGGAATATGGGCAAAACCCAGAAGGATAGTCCTGGCAAGGTTGGGGAGTATGAGATAGTTAAGAAAATTTAGTAAGTTTGAGGCGAGTGGGGAAAAGCCAAACTGATTTCCACTGATTGCTTTCGGTAGGGGCCCTTTTTAGCTGGGAACGAGGAACGACTGCGCAAAGTAATTGTTGGCCAGGCAGCAATTAAGGGGTGGAGTTTTTCGTGGAGTGGATGGCTTTCCACTTACTCCTACTACAGAGATATTGGATTGAAGGCTAGGTCCAGAGAAGGACGGCAAAACAGAATAGGTAGCCTCGCTGTTGATTAAAAAAGTAATTGTCTTACCCGCTACCAGGAGAGTTACCCGCGTCTTAGCGAGGGTGATGGGGGTCCCCGAGTCTCGGCACCTTCAGTTGTCATCGTCCAGATGTAGGAGCTGGAAGGAGCTCCCAGGATCCTGGGAAAGGGGGTCACATAGAGGCGCGGCACCTGTTCTCAGGGTGGGGCAATCAGACTTCCAGTTTCCTCCCTGCTGGCAAGCAGGGCAGGGGGGGTTGCTGGTGGATGAGGGTTAGGACATTCACTGGCCTAATGTCCTGATGCCTTGCACTTATAGCAAGGCTGCGTTGGGATTCGGGGACCTTGCGGACACCTGTTGGCATAGTGTCCTGCCTTGCCGCACTTATAGCAGGCAGGCTCCTTTTGTAGCTTTGGAGTCTGAGGGGTGTGTGCTCTCTGGTCTAGGGGTTACGACTGGGCTGTAAAGCCGCTGCTAGGAGCTGTAACTTCTGTTCAAGGTGAGCCTGCCGTCTCCTCTCTGGAGCTATAGACCTTAAAGGCTAATTTAACCAGGTCTTGTATTGGTGTCTGAGGACCATCCTCTACCTTTTGAAGTTTTTTACGAATGTCTGGGCAGGAAGGGAGGGGGTGGGGAGAGCGGGGAGAGAAGGAGTATAGGGACGAGAGCCTAAGGCCTAAAAGCCTTGTATGTAAATTTCGGACCACTTGCCTAGCCACTGGCAGAAATTGCTGAGGTCGATCACGCCACAGTGCAAAGGAAAATTAACCGCTTCCTCCTAAGGTCTTGTTCAAGCTGTAAGGTTTTTAAATTGGCTAGGAGGCACCCTAAGGGGGTGCTCTTTGGAAATTTGGACTGGGGGTTTCCCATTTGTTTCCTCTTTACCGACACACAATGGACACAATGGAAATGGAAGTGGATCTCTGCCTGGCTTCAAAGCGTCCTTTGGAACCAGCAGAGACAGACTGGAGGCTCTTGAAGCCAAAGTGGAGGGTACCTTCAGGCGGACGTCTCCGACCTGCAAGGCTCTCCGAAGCCACGTGGTGGCTTCCAGCCACTTGGTGGCTCAAAATGGACCTCGGACCTGCGCAGGATTTTGGCCGAGGGTGGTAAAGAGGAGACAAGGGCACTTACCCCAGAGAGGCCGTGAGAGTGAGCGAAGCGGGTCTCAGGTCCTGGTCCGTCTGCGGCATGGAACGAGGAGGAGGAGGCTCCCCGGACCCTGGGGGCCCTGAGGAGGGGTCTCCTCCCGGGTTCGGCACCATCTGTCTTGTTTTTCTAAGACCACCAGAGCGAGCAAAAGAACCAGCAAGTAGGCAAAGGTCAGGCGCAAAACTGCAAGTTTATTTTAGTAACCCAAGGTGTGGAGAAGAAGTCTGTCGGCCTCCGGCAAAGAAGGCCGGCAGAGTTCCCCTCCCCCACGCTCTCGGACGGAGTTCCGACAGTTCCGACAGCAACAAGAAACTGAGGAAGTCCGCGTGGCTTAATGGAGGAGAGCGGCTTTTCTAGGAGTGGGAGGGCAATAGGTGGGGCATGGG
>NW_022318906.1:0-3422 GCF_002776525.5 Piliocolobus tephrosceles
GGGTTGCTGGTGGACGAGGGTTAGGACATTCACTGGCCTAATGTCCCGATGCCTTGCACTTATAGCAGGCTGCGTTGGGACTCGGGGACCTTGCGGACACCTGTTGGCATAGTGTCCTGCCTTGCCACACTTATAGCAGGCTCCTTTCTAGCAGTGGCCTTTCTCCTTTCTAGCAGTGGCCTTGGAGTCTGTGGGGTATGTGCTCTCTGGTCTGGGGTTATGACTGGGCTGTAAAGCCGCTGCTAGGAGCTGTATCTCAGCCGTCTCCTCTCTGGAGCTATAGACCTTAAGGGCTAATTTAACTAGGTCTTGTATTGGTGTCTGAGGACCATCCTCTACCTTTTGAAGTTTTTTACGAATGTCAGGAGCTGATTGAGAAATGAAATAAGACGCCAAAATGGTGGAAAGATCGGCCAATGAAAAAGGGACATGTACTCTGACTACCCCCTCCGCCCCAGCCACCTCTCGCAAAGGTGCTAACACTGTAGGAGGGTGTGGGCAGAGATAGGGGACTCAAGACAGCCAGTTGGGGGCCCCGAAGGAGGCACGGGACCGAGTGGATTATTAGTAGATAAGGAGGAGGAAGGAGAAGTCTGGATGGGGGGAGGAGGAGGAGTCTGGGCAGGAAGGGAGGGGGTGGAGAGAAGGAGTATAGGGACGAGAGCCCAAGGCCCAAAAGCCTTGTATGTAAATTTCGGACCACTTGCCTAGCGGCTGGCAGAAATTGATGAGGTCGGTCAGAACACTGCGGTCTAGGGTGCCCTCTGGTGGCCACTGAGACTGATTGTCTAGTTTGTATCGCGGCCACGCCACAGTGGAAAGGAAAATTAACCGCTTCCTCCTAAGGTCTTGTTCAAGCTGTAAGGTTTTTAAATTGGCTAGGAGGCACCCTAAGGGGGTGCTCTTTGGAAATTTGGACTGGGGGTTTCCCATTTGTTTCCTCTTTACCGACACATAATGGACACAATGGAAATGGAAGTGGATCTCTGCCTGGCTTCAAAGAGTCCTTTGGAACCAGCAGAGACAGACTGGAGGCTCTTGAAGCCAAAGTGGAGGGTACCTTCAGGCGGACGTCTCCGTCCTGCAAGGCTCTCCGAAGCCACGTGGTGGCTTCCAAGCCACTTGGTGGCTCAAAATGGACCTCGGACCTGCGCAGGATTTTGGCCGAGGGTGGTAAAGAGGAGACAAGGGCACTTACCCCAGAGAGGCCGTGAGAGTGAGCGAAGCGGGTCTCAGGTCCTGGTCCGTCCGCGGCGTGGGGTCCGTCCGCGGCGTGGAACGAGGAGGAGGAGGCTCCCCGGACCCTGGGGTCCCTGAGGAGGGGTCTCCTCCCGGTTCGGTACCATCTGTCTTGTTTTTCTAAGACCACCAGAGCGAGCAAAAGAACCAGCAAGTAGGCAAAGGTCAGGCGCAAAACTGCAAGTTTATTTTAGTAACCCAAGGTGTGGAGAAGAAGTCTGTCGGCCTCCGGCAAAGAAGGCCGGCAGAGTTCCCCCGTGGGGCTCTCCGACGGACTTCCCACAGTCCCGACATCCCGACAGGACTGGGGCTGTGAGAGGGCCGCGTGGCTCAATGGCGGAGAGTGGCTTTTCTAGGAGTGGGAGGGCAATAGGTGGGGCATGGGCGTGTCAGGGGCGTTCCGCAGGTGCGACCAGGTAAATCTTGGTCTCTTCAGATTGACGTCACCTGGCGCATGCCCAGTTGGTCTGCACCCTCCCTGGGCGCCGGCTGCATTTTCGCGCGCGTGGGAAGAGTTGGGGGTGGGGGGGATGAAGAACCTGGAAGTGCACCATCTTGCCTCTGTTCGTCCAAACAGTCCAACCTTTTATTGATAATAGTGATAAAGGGGCGCCGTGGTCTGTCTGGCTACTTCCTGCTGTTAAGGGGCGTTGTTAAGGTCGGGGCCCATGGTTGGTATTTGGACGTACGGATGAAGAATAAAATAAGGCACAGTATTAGTATAGGAATGAGGAATGGAAGCATTTGTTGGAATATGGGCAAAACCCAGAAGGATAGTCCTGGCAAGGTTGGGGAGTATGAGATAGTTAAGAAAATTTAGTAAGTTTGAGGCGAGTGAGGGAAAGCCAAACTGATTTCCACTGATTGCTTTCGGTAGGGGCCCTTTTTAGTTGGGAATGAGGAATGAGTGCGCAAAGTACTTGTTGGCCAGCCAGCAATTAAGGATTGGAGTTTTTCGTGGAGTGGATGGCTTTCCACTTACTCCTACTACAGAGATATTGGATGGAAGGCTAGGTCCAGAGAAGGACGGCAAAACAGAATAGGTAGCCTCGCTGTTGATTAAAAAAGTAATTGTCTTACCCGCTACCAGGAGAGTTACCCGCGGCTCGGCAAGGGTGATGGGGGTCCCCGAGTCTCGGCACCTTCAGTTGTCATCGTCCAGATGTAGGAGCTGGAAGGAGCTCCCAGGATCCTGGGAAAGGGGGTCACGTAGAGGCGCGGCACCTGTTCTCAGGGTGGGGTAATCAGACTTCCAGTTTCCTCCCTGCTGGCAAGCAGGGCAGCGGGTTGCTGGTGGACGAGGGTTAGGACATTCACTGGCCTAATGTCCCGATGCCTTGCACTTATAGCAGGCTGCGTTGGGACTCGGGGACCTTGCGGACACCTGTTGGCATAGTGTCCTGCCTTGCCACACTTATAGCAGGCTCCTTTCTAGCAGTGGCCTTTCTCCTTTCTAGCAGTGGCCTTGGAGTCTGTGGGGTATGTGCTCTCTGGTCTGGGGTTATGACTGGGCTGTAAAGCCGCTGCTAGGAGCTGTATCTCAGCCGTCTCCTCTCTGGAGCTATAGACCTTAAGGGCTAATTTAACTAGGTCTTGTATTGGTGTCTGAGGACCATCCTCTACCTTTTGAAGTTTTTTACGAATGTCAGGAGCTGATTGAGAAATGAAATAAGACGCCAAAATGGTGGAAAGATCGGCCAATGAAAAAGGGACATGTACTCTGACTACCCCCTCCGCCCCAGCCACCTCTCGCAAAGGTGCTAACACTGTAGGAGGGT
Organism: Piliocolobus tephrosceles; assembly: GCF_002776525.5. NCBI lineage: Eukaryota > Metazoa > Chordata > Mammalia > Primates > Cercopithecidae > Piliocolobus > Piliocolobus tephrosceles. Next base: position 3,018 of record NW_022318906.1, read on the forward strand.
GTGGGCAGAGATAGGGGACTCAAGACAGCCAGTTGGGGGCCCCGAAGGAGGCACGGGACCGAGTGGATTATTAGTAGATAAGGAGGAGGAAGGAGAAGTCTGGATGGGGGGAGGAGGAGGAGTCTGGGCAGGAAGGGAGGGGGTGGAGAGAAGGAGTATAGGGACGAGAGCCCAAGGCCCAAAAGCCTTGTATGTAAATTTCGGACCACTTGCCTAGCGGCTGGCAGAAATTGATGAGGTCGGTCAGAACACTGCGGTCTAGGGTGCCCTCTGGTGGCCACTGAGACTGATTGTCTAGTTTGTATCGCGGCCACGCCACAGTGGAAAGGAAAATTAACCGCTTCCTCCTAAGGTCTTGTTCAAGCTGTAAGGTTTTTAAATTGGCTAGGAGGCACCCTAAGGGGG
>NW_022318907.1:0-3422 GCF_002776525.5 Piliocolobus tephrosceles
CCCCCTTAGGGTGCCTCCTAGCCAATTTAAAAACCTTACAGCTTGAACAAGACCTTAGGAGGAAGCGGTTAATTTTCCTTTCCACTGTGGCGTGGCCGCGATACAAACTAGACAATCAGTCTCAGTGGCCACCAGAGGGCACCCTAGACCGCAGTGTTCTGACCGACCTCATCAATTTCTGCCAGCCGCTAGGCAAGTGGTCCGAAATTTACATACAAGGCTTTTGGGCCTTGGGCTCTCGTCCCTATACTCCTTCTCTCCACCCCCTCCCTTCCTGCCCAGACTCCTCCTCCTCCCCCCATCCAGACTTCTCCTTCCTCCTCCTTATCTACTAATAATCCACTCGGTCCCGTGCCTCCTTCGGGGCCCCCAACTGGCTGTCTTGAGTCCCCTATCTCTGCCCACACCCTCCTACAGTGTTAGCACCTTTGCGAGAGGTGGCTGGGGCGGAGGGGGTAGTCAGAGTACATGTCCCTTTTTCATTGGCCGATCTTTCCACCATTTTGGCGTCTTATTTCATTTCTCAATCAGCTCCTGACATTCGTAAAAAACTTCAAAAGGTAGAGGATGGTCCTCAGACACCAATACAAGACCTAGTTAAATTAGCCCTTAAGGTCTATAGCTCCAGAGAGGAGACGGCTGAGATACAGCTCCTAGCAGCGGCTTTACAGCCCAGTCATAACCCCAGACCAGAGAGCACATACCCCACAGACTCCAAGGCCACTGCTAGAAAGGAGAAAGGCCACTGCTAGAAAGGAGCCTGCTATAAGTGTGGCAAGGCAGGACACTATGCCAACAGGTGTCCGCAAGGTCCCCGAGTCCCAACGCAGCCTGCTATAAGTGCAAGGCATCGGGACATTAGGCCAGTGAATGTCCTAACCCTCGTCCACCAGCAACCCGCTGCCCTGCTTGCCAGCAGGGAGGAAACTGGAAGTCTGATTACCCCACCCTGAGAACAGGTGCCGCGCCTCTACGTGACCCCCTTTCCCAGGATCCTGGGAGCTCCTTCCAGCTCCTACATCTGGACGATGACAACTGAAGGTGCCGAGACTCGGGGACCCCCATCACCCTTGCCGAGCCGCGGGTAACTCTCCTGGTAGCGGGTAAGACAATTACTTTTTTAATCAACAGCGAGGCTACCTATTCTGTTTTGCCGTCCTTCTCTGGACCTAGCCTTCCATCCAATATCTCTGTAGTAGGAGTAAGTGGAAAGCCATCCACTCCACGAAAAACTCCAATCCTTAATTGCTGGCTGGCCAACAAGTACTTTGCGCACTCATTCCTCATTCCCAACTAAAAAGGGCCCCTACCGAAAGCAATCAGTGGAAATCAGTTTGGCTTTCCCTCACTCGCCTCAAACTTACTAAATTTTCTTAACTATCTCATACTCCCCAACCTTGCCAGGACTATCCTTCTGGGTTTTGCCCATATTCCAACAAATGCTTCCATTCCTCATTCCTATACTAATACTGTGCCTTATTTTATTCTTCATCCGTACGTCCAAATACCAACCATGGGCCCCGACCTTAACAACGCCCCTTAACAGCAGGAAGTAGCCAGACAGACCACGGCGCCCCTTTATCACTATTATCAATAAAAGGTTGGACTGTTTGGACGAACAGAGGCAAGATGGTGCACTTCCAGGTTCTTCATCCCCCCCACCCCCAACTCTTCCCACGCGCGCGAAAATGCAGCCGGCGCCCAGGGAGGGTGCAGACCAACTGGGCATGCGCCAGGTGACGTCAATCTGAAGAGACCAAGATTTACCTGGTCGCACCTGCGGAACGCCCCTGACACGCCCATGCCCCACCTATTGCCCTCCCACTCCTAGAAAAGCCACTCTCCGCCATTGAGCCACGCGGCCCTCTCACAGCCCCAGTCCTGTCGGGATGTCGGGACTGTGGGAAGTCCGTCGGAGAGCCCCACGGGGGAACTCTGCCGGCCTTCTTTGCCGGAGGCCGACAGACTTCTTCTCCACACCTTGGGTTACTAAAATAAACTTGCAGTTTTGCGCCTGACCTTTGCCTACTTGCTGGTTCTTTTGCTCGCTCTGGTGGTCTTAGAAAAACAAGACAGATGGTACCGAACCGGGAGGAGACCCCTCCTCAGGGACCCCAGGGTCCGGGGAGCCTCCTCCTCCTCGTTCCACGCCGCGGACGGACCCCACGCCGCGGACGGACCAGGACCTGAGACCCGCTTCGCTCACTCTCACGGCCTCTCTGGGGTAAGTGCCCTTGTCTCCTCTTTACCACCCTCGGCCAAAATCCTGCGCAGGTCCGAGGTCCATTTTGAGCCACCAAGTGGCTTGGAAGCCACCACGTGGCTTCGGAGAGCCTTGCAGGACGGAGACGTCCGCCTGAAGGTACCCTCCACTTTGGCTTCAAGAGCCTCCAGTCTGTCTCTGCTGGTTCCAAAGGACTCTTTGAAGCCAGGCAGAGATCCACTTCCATTTCCATTGTGTCCATTATGTGTCGGTAAAGAGGAAACAAATGGGAAACCCCCAGTCCAAATTTCCAAAGAGCACCCCCTTAGGGTGCCTCCTAGCCAATTTAAAAACCTTACAGCTTGAACAAGACCTTAGGAGGAAGCGGTTAATTTTCCTTTCCACTGTGGCGTGGCCGCGATACAAACTAGACAATCAGTCTCAGTGGCCACCAGAGGGCACCCTAGACCGCAGTGTTCTGACCGACCTCATCAATTTCTGCCAGCCGCTAGGCAAGTGGTCCGAAATTTACATACAAGGCTTTTGGGCCTTGGGCTCTCGTCCCTATACTCCTTCTCTCCACCCCCTCCCTTCCTGCCCAGACTCCTCCTCCTCCCCCCATCCAGACTTCTCCTTCCTCCTCCTTATCTACTAATAATCCACTCGGTCCCGTGCCTCCTTCGGGGCCCCCAACTGGCTGTCTTGAGTCCCCTATCTCTGCCCACACCCTCCTACAGTGTTAGCACCTTTGCGAGAGGTGGCTGGGGCGGAGGGGGTAGTCAGAGTACATGTCCCTTTTTCATTGGCCGATCTTTCCACCATTTTGGCGTCTTATTTCATTTCTCAATCAGCTCCTGACATTCGTAAAAAACTTCAAAAGGTAGAGGATGGTCCTCAGACACCAATACAAGACCTAGTTAAATTAGCCCTTAAGGTCTATAGCTCCAGAGAGGAGACGGCTGAGATACAGCTCCTAGCAGCGGCTTTACAGCCCAGTCATAACCCCAGACCAGAGAGCACATACCCCACAGACTCCAAGGCCACTGCTAGAAAGGAGAAAGGCCACTGCTAGAAAGGAGCCTGCTATAAGTGTGGCAAGGCAGGACACTATGCCAACAGGTGTCCGCAAGGTCCCCGAGTCCCAACGCAGCCTGCTATAAGTGCAAGGCATCGGGACATTAGGCCAGTGAATGTCCTAACCCTCGTCCACCAGCAACCC
>NW_022318908.1:0-3346 GCF_002776525.5 Piliocolobus tephrosceles
AATTAAGGATTGGAGTTTTTCGTGGAGTGGATGGCTTTCCACTTACTCCTACTACAGAGATATTGGATGGAAGGCTAGGTCCAGAGAAGGACGGCAAAACAGAATAGGTAGCCTCGCTGTTGATTAAAAAAGTAATTGTCTTACCCGCTACCAGGAGAGTTACCCGCGGCTCCGCAAGGGTGATGGGGGTCCCCGAGTCTCGGCACCTTCAGTTGTCATCGTCCAGATGTAGGAGCTGGAAGGAGCTCCCAGGATCCTGGGAAAGGGGGTCACGTAGAGGCGCGGCACCTGTTCTCAGGGTGGGGTAATCAGACTTCCAGTTTCCTCCCTGCTGGCAAGCAGGGCAGGGGGTTGCTGGTGGACGAGGGTTAGGACATTCACTGGCCTAATGTCCCGATGCCTTGCACTTATAGCAAGGCTGCGTTGGGACTCGGGGACCTTGCGGACACCTGTTGGCATAGTGTCCTGCCTTGCCACACTTATAGCAGGCTCCTTTCTAGCAGTGGCCTTTCTCCTTTATAGCAGTGGCCTTGGAGTCTGTGGGGTATGTGCTCTCTGGTCTGGGGTTATGACTGGGCTGTAAAGCCGCTGCTAGGAGCTGTATCTCAGCCGTCTCCTCTCTGGAGCTATAGACCTTAAGGGCTAATTTAACTAGGTCTTGTATTGGTGTCTGAGGACCATCCTCTACCTTTTGAAGTTTTTTACGAATGTCAGGAGCTGATTGAGAAATGAAATAAGACGCCAAAATGGTGGAAAGATCGGCCAATGAAAAAGGGACATGTACTCTGACTACCCCCTCCGCCCCAGCCACCTCTCGCAAAGGTGCTAACACTGTAGGAGGGTGTGGGCAGAGATAGGGGACTCAAGACAGCCAGTTGGGGGCCCCGAAGGAGGCACGGGACCGAGTGGATTATTAGTAGATAAGGAGGAGGAAGGAGAAGTCTGGATGGGGGGAGGAGGAGGAGTCTGGGCAGGAAGGGAGGGGGTGGAGAGAAGGAGTATAGGGACGAGAGCCCAAGGCCCAAAAGCCTTGTATGTAAATTTCGGACCACTTGCCTAGCGGCTGGCAGAAATTGATGAGGTCGGTCAGAACATTGCGGTCTAGGGTGCCCTCTGGTGGCCACTGAGACTGATTGTCTAGTTTGTATCCCCGCCACGCCACAGTGGAAAGGAAAATTAACCGCTTCCTCCTAAGGTCTTGTTCAAGCTGTAAGGTTTTTAAATTGGCTAGGAGGCACCCTAAGGGGGTGCTCTTTGGAAATTTGGACTGGGGGTTTCCCATTTGTTTCCTCTTTACCGACACATAATGGACACAATGGAAATGGAAGTGGATCTCTGCCTGGCTTCAAAGCGTCCTTTGGAACCAGCAGAGACAGACTGGAGGCTCTTGAAGCCAAAGTGGAGGGTACCTTCAGGCGGACGTCTCCGTCCTGCAAGGCTCTCCGAAGCCACGTGGTGGCTTCCAAGCCACTTGGTGGCTCAAAATGGACCTCGGACCTGCGCAGGATTTTGGCCGAGGGTGGTAAAGAGGAGACAAGGGCACTTACCCCAGAGAGGCCGTGAGAGTGAGCGAAGCGGGTCTCAGGTCCTGGTCCGTCCGCGGCGTGGGGTCCGTCCGCGGCGTGGAACGAGGAGGAGGAGGCTCCCCGGACCCTGGGGTCCCTGAGGAGGGGTCTCCTCCCGGTTCGGTACCATCTGTCTTGTTTTTCTAAGACCACCAGAGCGAGCAAAAGAACCAGCAAGTAGGCAAAGGTCAGGCGCAAAACTGCAAGTTTATTTTAGTAACCCAAGGTGTGGAGAAGAAGTCTGTCGGCCTCCGGCAAAGAAGGCCGGCAGAGTTCCCCCGTGGGGCTCTCCCACGGACTTCCCACAGTCCCGACATCCCGACAGGACTGGGGCTGTGAGAGGGCCGCGTGGCTCAATGGCGGAGAGCGGCTTTTCTAGGAGTGGGAGGGCAATAGGTGGGGCATGGGCGTGTCAGGGGCGTTCCGCAGGTGCGACCAGGTAAATCTTGGTCTCTTCAGATTGACGTCACCTGGCGCATGCCCAGTTGGTCTGCACCCTCCCTGGGCGCCGGCTGCATTTTCGCGCGCGTGGGAAGAGTTGGGGGTGGGGGGGATGAAGAACCTGGAAGTGCACCATCTTGCCTCTGTTCGTCCAAACAGTCCAACCTTTTATTGATAATAGTGATAAAGGGGCGCCGTGGTCTGTCTGGCTACTTCCTGCTGTTAAGGGGCGTTGTTAAGGTCGGGGCCCATGGTTGGTATTTGGACGTACGGATGAAGAATAAAATAAGGCACAGTATTAGTATAGGAATGAGGAATGGAAGCATTTGTTGGAATATGGGCAAAACCCAGAAGGATAGTCCTGGCAAGGTTGGGGAGTATGAGATAGTTAAGAAAATTTATAAGTTTGAGGCGAGTGAGGGAAAGCCAAACTGATTTCCACTGATTGCTTTCGGTAGGGGCCCTTTTTAGTTGGGAATGAGGAATGAGTGCGCAAAGTACTTGTTGGCCAGCCAGCAATTAAGGATTGGAGTTTTTCGTGGAGTGGATGGCTTTCCACTTACTCCTACTACAGAGATATTGGATGGAAGGCTAGGTCCAGAGAAGGACGGCAAAACAGAATAGGTAGCCTCGCTGTTGATTAAAAAAGTAATTGTCTTACCCGCTACCAGGAGAGTTACCCGCGGCTCCGCAAGGGTGATGGGGGTCCCCGAGTCTCGGCACCTTCAGTTGTCATCGTCCAGATGTAGGAGCTGGAAGGAGCTCCCAGGATCCTGGGAAAGGGGGTCACGTAGAGGCGCGGCACCTGTTCTCAGGGTGGGGTAATCAGACTTCCAGTTTCCTCCCTGCTGGCAAGCAGGGCAGGGGGTTGCTGGTGGACGAGGGTTAGGACATTCACTGGCCTAATGTCCCGATGCCTTGCACTTATAGCAAGGCTGCGTTGGGACTCGGGGACCTTGCGGACACCTGTTGGCATAGTGTCCTGCCTTGCCACACTTATAGCAGGCTCCTTTCTAGCAGTGGCCTTTCTCCTTTATAGCAGTGGCCTTGGAGTCTGTGGGGTATGTGCTCTCTGGTCTGGGGTTATGACTGGGCTGTAAAGCCGCTGCTAGGAGCTGTATCTCAGCCGTCTCCTCTCTGGAGCTATAGACCTTAAGGGCTAATTTAACTAGGTCTTGTATTGGTGTCTGAGGACCATCCTCTACCTTTTGAAGTTTTTTACGAATGTCAGGAGCTGATTGAGAAATGAAATAAGACGCCAAAATGGTGGAAAGATCGGCCAATGAAAAAGGGACATGTACTCTGACTACCCCCTCCGCCCCAGCCACCTCTCGCAAAGG
>NW_022318909.1:0-3346 GCF_002776525.5 Piliocolobus tephrosceles
CCTTTGCGAGAGGTGGCTGGGGCGGAGGGGGTAGTCAGAGTACATGTCCCTTTTTCATTGGCCGATCTTTCCACCATTTTGGCGTCTTATTTCATTTCTCAATCAGCTCCTGACATTCGTAAAAAACTTCAAAAGGTAGAGGATGGTCCTCAGACACCAATACAAGACCTAGTTAAATTAGCCCTTAAGGTCTATAGCTCCAGAGAGGAGACGGCTGAGATACAGCTCCTAGCAGCGGCTTTACAGCCCAGTCATAACCCCAGACCAGAGAGCACATACCCCACAGACTCCAAGGCCACTGCTATAAAGGAGAAAGGCCACTGCTAGAAAGGAGCCTGCTATAAGTGTGGCAAGGCAGGACACTATGCCAACAGGTGTCCGCAAGGTCCCCGAGTCCCAACGCAGCCTTGCTATAAGTGCAAGGCATCGGGACATTAGGCCAGTGAATGTCCTAACCCTCGTCCACCAGCAACCCCCTGCCCTGCTTGCCAGCAGGGAGGAAACTGGAAGTCTGATTACCCCACCCTGAGAACAGGTGCCGCGCCTCTACGTGACCCCCTTTCCCAGGATCCTGGGAGCTCCTTCCAGCTCCTACATCTGGACGATGACAACTGAAGGTGCCGAGACTCGGGGACCCCCATCACCCTTGCGGAGCCGCGGGTAACTCTCCTGGTAGCGGGTAAGACAATTACTTTTTTAATCAACAGCGAGGCTACCTATTCTGTTTTGCCGTCCTTCTCTGGACCTAGCCTTCCATCCAATATCTCTGTAGTAGGAGTAAGTGGAAAGCCATCCACTCCACGAAAAACTCCAATCCTTAATTGCTGGCTGGCCAACAAGTACTTTGCGCACTCATTCCTCATTCCCAACTAAAAAGGGCCCCTACCGAAAGCAATCAGTGGAAATCAGTTTGGCTTTCCCTCACTCGCCTCAAACTTATAAATTTTCTTAACTATCTCATACTCCCCAACCTTGCCAGGACTATCCTTCTGGGTTTTGCCCATATTCCAACAAATGCTTCCATTCCTCATTCCTATACTAATACTGTGCCTTATTTTATTCTTCATCCGTACGTCCAAATACCAACCATGGGCCCCGACCTTAACAACGCCCCTTAACAGCAGGAAGTAGCCAGACAGACCACGGCGCCCCTTTATCACTATTATCAATAAAAGGTTGGACTGTTTGGACGAACAGAGGCAAGATGGTGCACTTCCAGGTTCTTCATCCCCCCCACCCCCAACTCTTCCCACGCGCGCGAAAATGCAGCCGGCGCCCAGGGAGGGTGCAGACCAACTGGGCATGCGCCAGGTGACGTCAATCTGAAGAGACCAAGATTTACCTGGTCGCACCTGCGGAACGCCCCTGACACGCCCATGCCCCACCTATTGCCCTCCCACTCCTAGAAAAGCCGCTCTCCGCCATTGAGCCACGCGGCCCTCTCACAGCCCCAGTCCTGTCGGGATGTCGGGACTGTGGGAAGTCCGTGGGAGAGCCCCACGGGGGAACTCTGCCGGCCTTCTTTGCCGGAGGCCGACAGACTTCTTCTCCACACCTTGGGTTACTAAAATAAACTTGCAGTTTTGCGCCTGACCTTTGCCTACTTGCTGGTTCTTTTGCTCGCTCTGGTGGTCTTAGAAAAACAAGACAGATGGTACCGAACCGGGAGGAGACCCCTCCTCAGGGACCCCAGGGTCCGGGGAGCCTCCTCCTCCTCGTTCCACGCCGCGGACGGACCCCACGCCGCGGACGGACCAGGACCTGAGACCCGCTTCGCTCACTCTCACGGCCTCTCTGGGGTAAGTGCCCTTGTCTCCTCTTTACCACCCTCGGCCAAAATCCTGCGCAGGTCCGAGGTCCATTTTGAGCCACCAAGTGGCTTGGAAGCCACCACGTGGCTTCGGAGAGCCTTGCAGGACGGAGACGTCCGCCTGAAGGTACCCTCCACTTTGGCTTCAAGAGCCTCCAGTCTGTCTCTGCTGGTTCCAAAGGACGCTTTGAAGCCAGGCAGAGATCCACTTCCATTTCCATTGTGTCCATTATGTGTCGGTAAAGAGGAAACAAATGGGAAACCCCCAGTCCAAATTTCCAAAGAGCACCCCCTTAGGGTGCCTCCTAGCCAATTTAAAAACCTTACAGCTTGAACAAGACCTTAGGAGGAAGCGGTTAATTTTCCTTTCCACTGTGGCGTGGCGGGGATACAAACTAGACAATCAGTCTCAGTGGCCACCAGAGGGCACCCTAGACCGCAATGTTCTGACCGACCTCATCAATTTCTGCCAGCCGCTAGGCAAGTGGTCCGAAATTTACATACAAGGCTTTTGGGCCTTGGGCTCTCGTCCCTATACTCCTTCTCTCCACCCCCTCCCTTCCTGCCCAGACTCCTCCTCCTCCCCCCATCCAGACTTCTCCTTCCTCCTCCTTATCTACTAATAATCCACTCGGTCCCGTGCCTCCTTCGGGGCCCCCAACTGGCTGTCTTGAGTCCCCTATCTCTGCCCACACCCTCCTACAGTGTTAGCACCTTTGCGAGAGGTGGCTGGGGCGGAGGGGGTAGTCAGAGTACATGTCCCTTTTTCATTGGCCGATCTTTCCACCATTTTGGCGTCTTATTTCATTTCTCAATCAGCTCCTGACATTCGTAAAAAACTTCAAAAGGTAGAGGATGGTCCTCAGACACCAATACAAGACCTAGTTAAATTAGCCCTTAAGGTCTATAGCTCCAGAGAGGAGACGGCTGAGATACAGCTCCTAGCAGCGGCTTTACAGCCCAGTCATAACCCCAGACCAGAGAGCACATACCCCACAGACTCCAAGGCCACTGCTATAAAGGAGAAAGGCCACTGCTAGAAAGGAGCCTGCTATAAGTGTGGCAAGGCAGGACACTATGCCAACAGGTGTCCGCAAGGTCCCCGAGTCCCAACGCAGCCTTGCTATAAGTGCAAGGCATCGGGACATTAGGCCAGTGAATGTCCTAACCCTCGTCCACCAGCAACCCCCTGCCCTGCTTGCCAGCAGGGAGGAAACTGGAAGTCTGATTACCCCACCCTGAGAACAGGTGCCGCGCCTCTACGTGACCCCCTTTCCCAGGATCCTGGGAGCTCCTTCCAGCTCCTACATCTGGACGATGACAACTGAAGGTGCCGAGACTCGGGGACCCCCATCACCCTTGCGGAGCCGCGGGTAACTCTCCTGGTAGCGGGTAAGACAATTACTTTTTTAATCAACAGCGAGGCTACCTATTCTGTTTTGCCGTCCTTCTCTGGACCTAGCCTTCCATCCAATATCTCTGTAGTAGGAGTAAGTGGAAAGCCATCCACTCCACGAAAAACTCCAATCCTTAATT
>NW_022318910.1:0-1003 GCF_002776525.5 Piliocolobus tephrosceles
TTATGACCTTCTCTGCATTAATTAGTCTAGCTGTCAATTCTTCCACTCTTTTTTCAAGATTTTTAGTTTCTTTGTGCTGGGTACGTAATTCCTCCTTTAGCTCTGAGAGGTTTGATGGACTGAAGCCTTCTTCTCTCATCTCATCAAAATCATTCTCTGCCCAGCTTTGATCCATTGCTGGCGATGGGCTGTGCTGCTTTGCAGGAGGAGATGCGCTCTTATTTTTTGAATTTCCAGCTTTTCTGCCCTGCTTTTTCCCCATCTTTGTGGTTTTATCTGTCTCTGGTCTTTGATGATGGTGACGTACTGATGGGGTTTTGGTATAGGTGTCCTTCCTGTTTGATAGTTTTCCTTCTGACAGTCAGGACACTCAGCTATAGGTCTGTTGGAGATTGCTTGTGGTCCACTCCAGACCCTGTTTGCCTGGCTATCAGCAGCAGAGGTTGCAGAAGATAGAATATTGCTGAACAGCGAGTGCACCTGTCTGATTCTTGCTTTGGAAGCTTCCTCTCAGGGGTGTACTCCACCCTGTGAGGTGTGGGGTGTCAGACTGCCCCTAGTGGGGGATGTCTCCCAGTTAGGCTACTCAGGGGTCAGTGAGCCACTTGAGCAGGCAGACTGCCCCTTCTCAGATCTCAACCTCCGTGTTGGGAGATCCACTGCTCTCTTCAAAGTGTCAGACAGAGTCGTTCGCGTCTGGACAGGCTTCTGCTGCTTTAGCTGAGCCCTGTCCCCAGAGGCGGAGTCTACAGAGACAGGCAGGTTTCCTTGAGCTGCTGTGAGCTCCACCCAGTTCGAGCTTCCCAGCGGCTTTATTTACCTTCTTAAGCCTCAGCGCTGGCGGGCGCCCCTCCCCCAGCCTTGCTGCTGCCTTGCGGTTAGATTGCCGCAGACTGCTGTGTTAGCAAGGAGGGAGGCTCCGTGAGCGTGGGACCCTCCTGCCAGGTGTGGGATATAATCTCCGGTGTGCCGGTGTTACAGCGCAGTATTGGGGTGGGAGTTA
>NW_022318911.1:0-2911 GCF_002776525.5 Piliocolobus tephrosceles
TAAATTCCAGACACTGTATGAAAAAAGCATTGTAAAACTTTTTGTTCTGTTAGCTGATGCATGTAGCCCCCAGTCACATTTCCCATGCTTGCTCAATTTATCACGACCCTTTCACGTGGACCCCTTACAGTTGTAAGCCTTTAAAAAGGCGAAAAACTTCTTTTTGGGGGAGCTGGGCTCTTAAGATGTGAGTCTGCCGACGCTCCAGGCCTAATAAAAAACCTCTTCCTTCTTTAATCTGGTGTCTGAGGAGTTTTGTCTGCAGCTCATCCTGCTACATTTCTTGGTTCCCTAACCGGGAAGCGAGGTGATTAACCAACTGTCGAAGCAGCCCCTTAGGCAGCTTATGGCTGCCCTGTAGAGCATCCCTGTGGGGGACGCTGGCCAGCTTGAGCCATGCGGATCCTGAGAGTGTTCCCAGGTAGGCATTTGCCCTGGTGGAACGCCTCGTCAGAGCAGTGCACAGCAGGCCCCCACGAAGGATCAAGGCAGTGGCTGAACACCGGGAAGGAACTGGCACTTTAAGTCTGGACATCTGAAACTTGGTAAGACTGGTCTTTGGAACTTGCCCACTCCATTTGAGTGGAAGTGTTGCCTGATCACCCACGGCGTGCCTGTACCGGCACTTTGGTTTTTGTTTTTGACTTGACTTGCTTGATACTTTGGTTTTAGTTTTGATTTTGATTTAGTGTGAATTAGACAAGTCAGTGATCTTTTACCCTTTCCTTCTTACAGTGTGGATGTTGTTTTGTCTCGAGAAAAAAATAGATCAGACACAAAGTAAGCCCACTCCGCTAGGAACTGTGTTAAAAAAAAAAAAATTCAAAAAGAAAGTCATCAAATCATCAAAACTTACTCTATTAAAATGCATGTTACAGAACCTTAAGAAAGGTTTTGCAGGAGATTATAGAGTTAAGTTAACCTCCTAGAGGTTAAGAACTCTGTGTGAATTAGAACTGCCCTCGTTTGGTGTTGGATGGCCCATGGAAGGAACTATAGACAAAGAACAATTGGCCATGTATTTAAGGTGGTAACAGGGGTCGGAGGACAGCCAGTGTACCCAGATCAAATTCCTTTATATTGACTCATGGTTAAATATAATACAAATATAAGACAAAACCAGCATAAATTTATCCCACAGCTTATGCAAAAAAGTCAAAAGTAAAAGAGCAGCTTCACCAGCACACACAGAGTTAAAAAAGGAGCCCCAGAAACAGCAACAGAAGCCAGGTTTGCTGGAGTCACCAGAGATAATAGAAATTCTTTCTCCATATGTCCCAGCCCACTACCCCACTTTACCGAGGCCAACAGCCCCCTCGGAAACAAGATTCAGAAGCTAACACACCCCAGGTCTCACCTCGAAGGGGAGGATTGGAGCCTTCAGAGGCCAAGGAAGGAAGTCAAGATAGTCAAGGAAGGACCAAGATTTTGTTTGGTCGACCACCCCCAAATCATAAGTCAAATTAAAGGTGACCTCCAGAAACTAAAGGAATTAACCTTAAAAAAACAAATGCAGGCTTTAAAAATAGCCACATGAAGTGTTCATGAGTAAGTAAATGGAAATGCCTATAAGTCTGACACCACTTTAAATCTAGTGACTCTGTTTAAAGTAAAATCTAATTTTAATAGGACCCATATAGGATGGGCCCTCTACTGTAACCTTGTCCAACTCCCACTGCTGTAAAAGTTGCAGGTGTTGTGTCTTGGATCCCCTCAGTCAGCTAACACCAGCAGCTGAGGACAAGTGGAGCAGCCAGCAGGACACAGATCATCCAACCCGGCTGATCCTGAGACGAGACCAAGCTGCTGCTGAGGATGACAGCCCTGCTCTGGTCACTCTGGAGGCTGACCAGCCCACACACGGCTGAAGCTTGAGGAGACAACAAGCTCTGCTCTAGTCACACACCGGCAGCTGACTAGTCTACGCACGGCCGAAGCTTGAGGACTCATCAAGCAAGTAAATGTAGTTAAAAGTCTTAAGATGAATAGTTTTCCTGTAATACTGTTTTCCTATTGTTCTGTTGCTGTATTCAACCTTTTTCCCAAGTCAGGACTTCTTTTGTCCTTGCTGGATATGAATATGCTATACATTGTTTTGTTGTTGTTAACCTCCCTGACCATGCTAGAAGAAACACCTATATAAGGTGTCCCCGCTGTACACATACTACTTAGGAAACCCAGACCCATCCAGCCCAGCAACAATTCCAAGTCTTTCAGTCATTCTTTAAACATATAAACCAGAAGTTACCAGAACCTCCTCCTTTAGCAAAAAAAGAAAAAAACCTATTTGCTCAGTTGGCTGAAAACTTTGCTAGCAGCCTATATGTTTCTTCATGTTATGTTTATAAAAAGGCTAACATAAGACACCAATGGCCTTGAGAGCAAAAGAGTTCATGCCTCCAGATAACTTTACTTTAAAGCTTTCCCCAAACAGATGCCCCAAGTTCAAGCGTCTGGCTCTTAAAAACTTCTGTTATTAAAAAATACTGTGTTACTCGCTAAGAAAAAGCTTTTAAGACCCAGTAAAAATACTAACCTGCTTAAGACATGACAAAGTTGGTACATGTGCCTGTACAGGTTTAAGACAGGTTTGATCCTTGGTCTTCATTTAGAAAATAGTTTACAGCTATAAGAAAATTTAAAACCCTCATTGTAAGTGTATTACTAGTAATAGAAACTTGCTTGCTGCTCCCCTGTATATTACATTTACTCCTTCAAATGATAAAAGGTTTTGTAGCTACCATGGTTCATCAGAAAACTTCAACACAAGTGTGTTACAAAAAACTATCACTGTGTCTCACAAAAAGACTCAAAAAGTAAAACTAAAACTCCCACTAATTAGTGAAAATTCTCAAAGAGGGGGATAAGGAAGGAGACCACTACTACTCCCCACACCTTGCCTAGTTCACAA
>NW_022318912.1:0-2911 GCF_002776525.5 Piliocolobus tephrosceles
TTGTGAACTAGGCAAGGTGTGGGGAGTAGTAGTGGTCTCCTTCCTTATCCCCCTCTTTGAGAATTTTCACTAATTAGTGGGAGTTTTAGTTTTACTTTTTGAGTCTTTTTGTGAGACACAGTGATAGTTTTTTGTAACACACTTGTGTTGAAGTTTTCTGATGAACCATGGTAGCTACAAAACCTTTTATCATTTGAAGGAGTAAATGTAATATACAGGGGAGCAGCAAGCAAGTTTCTATTACTAGTAATACACTTACAATGAGGGTTTTAAATTTTCTTATAGCTGTAAACTATTTTCTAAATGAAGACCAAGGATCAAACCTGTCTTAAACCTGTACAGGCACATGTACCAACTTTGTCATGTCTTAAGCAGGTTAGTATTTTTACTGGGTCTTAAAAGCTTTTTCTTAGCGAGTAACACAGTATTTTTTAATAACAGAAGTTTTTAAGAGCCAGACGCTTGAACTTGGGGCATCTGTTTGGGGAAAGCTTTAAAGTAAAGTTATCTGGAGGCATGAACTCTTTTGCTCTCAAGGCCATTGGTGTCTTATGTTAGCCTTTTTATAAACATAACATGAAGAAACATATAGGCTGCTAGCAAAGTTTTCAGCCAACTGAGCAAATAGGTTTTTTTCTTTTTTTGCTAAAGGAGGAGGTTCTGGTAACTTCTGGTTTATATGTTTAAAGAATGACTGAAAGACTTGGAATTGTTGCTGGGCTGGATGGGTCTGGGTTTCCTAAGTAGTATGTGTACAGCGGGGACACCTTATATAGGTGTTTCTTCTAGCATGGTCAGGGAGGTTAACAACAACAAAACAATGTATAGCATATTCATATCCAGCAAGGACAAAAGAAGTCCTGACTTGGGAAAAAGGTTGAATACAGCAACAGAACAATAGGAAAACAGTATTACAGGAAAACTATTCATCTTAAGACTTTTAACTACATTTACTTGCTTGATGAGTCCTCAAGCTTCGGCCGTGCGTAGACTAGTCAGCTGCCGGTGTGTGACTAGAGCAGAGCTTGTTGTCTCCTCAAGCTTCAGCCGTGTGTGGGCTGGTCAGCCTCCAGAGTGACCAGAGCAGGGCTGTCATCCTCAGCAGCAGCTTGGTCTCGTCTCAGGATCAGCCGGGTTGGATGATCTGTGTCCTGCTGGCTGCTCCACTTGTCCTCAGCTGCTGGTGTTAGCTGACTGAGGGGATCCAAGACACAACACCTGCAACTTTTACAGCAGTGGGAGTTGGACAAGGTTACAGTAGAGGGCCCATCCTATATGGGTCCTATTAAAATTAGATTTTACTTTAAACAGAGTCACTAGATTTAAAGTGGTGTCAGACTTATAGGCATTTCCATTTACTTACTCATGAACACTTCATGTGGCTATTTTTAAAGCCTGCATTTGTTTTTTTAAGGTTAATTCCTTTAGTTTCTGGAGGTCACCTTTAATTTGACTTATGATTTGGGGGTGGTCGACCAAACAAAATCTTGGTCCTTCCTTGACTATCTTGACTTCCTTCCTTGGCCTCTGAAGGCTCCAATCCTCCCCTTCGAGGTGAGACCTGGGGTGTGTTAGCTTCTGAATCTTGTTTCCGAGGGGGCTGTTGGCCTCGGTAAAGTGGGGTAGTGGGCTGGGACATATGGAGAAAGAATTTCTATTATCTCTGGTGACTCCAGCAAACCTGGCTTCTGTTGCTGTTTCTGGGGCTCCTTTTTTAACTCTGTGTGTGCTGGTGAAGCTGCTCTTTTACTTTTGACTTTTTTGCATAAGCTGTGGGATAAATTTATGCTGGTTTTGTCTTATATTTGTATTATATTTAACCATGAGTCAATATAAAGGAATTTGATCTGGGTACACTGGCTGTCCTCCGACCCCTGTTACCACCTTAAATACATGGCCAATTGTTCTTTGTCTATAGTTCCTTCCATGGGCCATCCAACACCAAACGAGGGCAGTTCTAATTCACACAGAGTTCTTAACCTCTAGGAGGTTAACTTAACTCTATAATCTCCTGCAAAACCTTTCTTAAGGTTCTGTAACATGCATTTTAATAGAGTAAGTTTTGATGATTTGATGACTTTCTTTTTGAATTTTTTTTTTTTTAACACAGTTCCTAGCGGAGTGGGCTTACTTTGTGTCTGATCTATTTTTTTCTCGAGACAAAACAACATCCACACTGTAAGAAGGAAAGGGTAAAAGATCACTGACTTGTCTAATTCACACTAAATCAAAATCAAAACTAAAACCAAAGTATCAAGCAAGTCAAGTCAAAAACAAAAACCAAAGTGCCGGTACAGGCACGCCGTGGGTGATCAGGCAACACTTCCACTCAAATGGAGTGGGCAAGTTCCAAAGACCAGTCTTACCAAGTTTCAGATGTCCAGACTTAAAGTGCCAGTTCCTTCCCGGTGTTCAGCCACTGCCTTGATCCTTCGTGGGGGCCTGCTGTGCACTGCTCTGACGAGGCGTTCCACCAGGGCAAATGCCTACCTGGGAACACTCTCAGGATCCGCATGGCTCAAGCTGGCCAGCGTCCCCCACAGGGATGCTCTACAGGGCAGCCATAAGCTGCCTAAGGGGCTGCTTCGACAGTTGGTTAATCACCTCGCTTCCCGGTTAGGGAACCAAGAAATGTAGCAGGATGAGCTGCAGACAAAACTCCTCAGACACCAGATTAAAGAAGGAAGAGGTTTTTTATTAGGCCTGGAGCGTCGGCAGACTCACATCTTAAGAGCCCAGCTCCCCCAAAAAGAAGTTTTTCGCCTTTTTAAAGGCTTACAACTGTAAGGGGTCCACGTGAAAGGGTCGTGATAAATTGAGCAAGCATGGGAAATGTGACTGGGGGCTACATGCATCAGCTAACAGAACAAAAAGTTTTACAATGCTTTTTTCATACAGTGTCTGGAATTTA
>NW_022318913.1:0-8513 GCF_002776525.5 Piliocolobus tephrosceles
TCTATCTATAATAACACAGCAACAGGCTAACCTATTTTTTCCCTACATTTCCCCCTTCTCTTTTTAACACAATCACCATTATCATCATGACACTGAGATTACATACTTTATAAAGTAATAGAATATTACAGAATAAGTGGGGACAGGATGGTGTTAACATTAAAATTAAAGTTGCTAATGAAATTTTAGGGCACGCATAGTCATTGATAACATTTTATCAGGAAATAGGGTTTGAGAGCAGACAACCTGACTGGCCAGAATTTATTAGGTGGGAATTTTTTTTCCTCCCAATAAGCCTGGGAGCACTACAGGATGCCGGGGCTTATTTCATTCCTTCGGCTTCAACTGTAAAAGGCGGCACGCCTCCAAGGGGGTCGTTTATAGGCCTACCTTTAGAGCGCATTCTCCTTCTCAGGGATATTCCATGCTGAGAAAAAGAATTCAGCGATATCTCTCCTATTTGTGTGCAAAAGGAGAAAAGATATGGCTCTGTCCGTCCGGCTCACCGGCGGCCAGTTCAAGGTTACCTCCCTTGTTTCCTGAACATCGCTGTTATCTCGTTCTTTTTTCAAGATGCCCAGTTTTCATACTGTTTAAACACACATGCTCTACAAACAATTTGTGTAGTTAAGGCAATTATTATAGGGTCTTGAGGTGACATATATCTTCCTCATCTTACAAAGAAAATGATGGGATTAAGAGATTAAAGACAGACATAAGAAATTACAAAAGTATAAATTTTGAAGAACTAATAAAATGTCCATGAAATCTTCATATTATTATTATTTGTTGTTGTTGTTGTTGTGGCTCCAGCCAGTCCCTCTGTTTAAGGTCCTTGACTTTTCGCAACATTTTTTTTCTCTTTTTCTCTATACAAATGTGCCATGGCGATGAAGGCTTGTTCGTTCTCTCGATTGTGGCGCAGTATTCTTCGACTGGTCCAGCACACTAAAAACAAACCGATTAAACAGAGACACATAATTCCAAAATTTACTACAGTAGAGTTTTCAATAGACTTAATTCAAGTCGTGGGGTTTAATCTATAAAGATTTTTTGTCACTTGATCTAACGCCTCAGCTCCAGGGACAATATTTAAATGACTTTGAGAGGCTTCAAAAATTTGTTCTTTTAATTTAGAAATGTCTAAAGTGAGATTATCTTCTCTTCCCTGTAAATGGCGTTTTACCATGTCCCAGTGATGTTTAGACTCATTATAAATTTGGGGTGTAATACAAAAATCTGAAGTATTCCAGTCACACTGTAACTGGAAACGATGTTCCAAGCTCATGAGCCTATCTCCCATCCAAATGACAGTTTGTTTAAGATCATTAATTTGATTTGCCAATTTTTGATCGATACCAGATTGTGAATTCCACAACCTTGTGGAATTCTTTTGCCAATTGTCAACAAAGCTTACTGTCTGGACAGAAGAGTGTAATGCGACTCCTGCCACAGCGGCTGTAGATGTGACTGCAATTAATCCTATAATTACTGTAATTAAAGTAAAAACGAATCTTTTGGACCTTTTTAAAATGCCTTTTAATACTTCAGTCAAAATATGAATGGATGGCGAGGCCTCCCATGGTCGATCCATGGACACAGGGATTCACACGCCTTCTCTTGCTCTCACTAGCAGAATATGGTGCTGCCAATCAAAAGTCGAATCAATGCAAGTAAACAATCTGCAATTTTCACAGGTTATAGTTTGGTAGTCTGGTTTAATAACTATATTTCCTACGACTAACATATAAGGGGGTTTTACACAACTTTGTAAAGGAACTGTTAGACTGGAAAATAGGTTGATAGAGTAAAATGACTTACGATTTCTTTTTTCTATAGTTTGGTTTCCAGACCAAATTCTAAGGTGATATGAAGCTACAATAAGCCTCCATAATTCTGGATGTTCAGGACCAAAAACAGGACTTATTATTTTTGGTCTTGGAGTAGAGATTCCTTTTTCTCCCCATTTCCAAGGGTAGAAAGACTGTAATTTTTTGTGCTTAAGTTTGTCTAAATCTTCTGTTAAGTCACTATCCACAGTTGGACTCACTAGTGCACTGGGACAGGATTGAGTTTGTCCTGTGCAATCGTGGTAGAATTGACCTCGAGGTGCCCAATCCATAATAGTTCCAAATGTATTGTTTTGTAAAATCACGGCACTATCGGCTACACATTCTTCCCAAACTAAATCTCTTGTTTCTATGGAAATTTCCTTGGGGCAAGGTTTCCCTTTTGGCCTAAATCTTAATGATCTTTGATAAGAGAAGTCTTGAAAATAGTTTATCTGTGGTTTGAGTGACATTCCGCTTACCATGTGATAAGTAAATCTACAGGTGGGATTGCGAGTAGGCACCTCTACCAACCAATTTTGGATAGCAGGCATTAAACATCCTGGTGCTTTCCCTAGACATATAGGAGGATAACGATACCTAATGGAAATATTTATCATCATTCCTTCTTCCTCCGGTTTGGCAGGGCAACGATCATCTGTGGGACCAGGTACCCACACACTATTATTAACATATACTTCAATAGGATTATCCATCCATGTGACTGCCCGAATTAAGGGCGGGAAAGGCACATAGGCCCAGTAGGTATAATTAGCTGCAGCTGCTCCTGCAGGCACGGGGAGACTTACCACCGTTGATACAACCACTAAAGCTGCAAGCAGCATTTTTTCTGAGGTTTGTGTCACCTTTGTGCTAGCTAGGCTTTTTCTAGCTAACAGTGTCAGCTTCTTTAACTGTGCCCAGGTTGGCAGCTCCTCCTTCTTGGTGCATGGTGACTTCATCTGTTCTTCTGATATCACTACTTGATTCATCCTGCGAGTCAATGGTGCTCGATTGTAGTGTTTCCGTCTCCGTGGAGGCGCTTTTCTTTGCATCTCCGATGGGTTCATTGTAGAACTTCAAATGTCTAGTGGGTATCCAAATAGGGAGCTGATTTTCTCCTGGTGAAACACAAGCAAAGCCTCTTCCCCAGGTTATTACCTTCCCTATTTCCCATGTCTTATTTTTGTTGTCTTTCCACTAAATCAGTTTTCCTTCATGTGGGCTGTTCTTTTTACCAGTAAGATGTTGTTCTGCAGAAGTAGTAGTCTGATTTCTATAAATGTTTAAAAAATTTAAAGTATAGAGTGCTAGATTAAGCTGCATCTGAGGAGAGGCACACTCCTTACTGTCTCCCCCTTCTTTTTGTTTAACTAACTGAGTTTTGAGTGTTCTATTAGTTCTTTCTACTATGGCCTGTCCTTGGGAATTATAAGGAATTCCTGTTGTATGTGTAATATTCTACTGATTTAAGAATTTTTGGAAAGCTTTACTACAATAACCTGGTCCATTGTTAGTTTTAATTTTTTTTGGGACTCCTATCACAGCAAAACAAGATAATAAATGTTTTTTAACATGGGAAGTATTTTCTCCTGTTTGGCATGTTGCCCATATGAAATGTGAATAAGTATCAACTGTTACATGAACATATGATAATTTTCTAAATGAAGGTACATGGGTAACATCCATTTGCCATAATGCATTGGGACACAGACCTCTGGGATTAACTCCTGCCTCTTGAGTGGGCAGGTGTAGTATTTGACACTGGGTACAATGTTGTACAATATTTTTTGCCTGTTTCCATGTGACATCAAATTTGTTTTTTAACCTTGCTGCATTTACATGAGTCAAAGCATGAAGTTCTTGTGCTTTTATGAATGCAGAGGATACCAGTAAGTCAGCTTGTTTATTTGCTTCAGTTAAAGGTCCTGGTAAATTACTATGTGCTCGAATATGAGTAATATAAAATGGGAAATTTCTCTTTCTTACAGTTTGTTGTAACAAATTGAATAGCTGGTTTAGCTGATCATCCATGCTATATTTAATTAGAGCTGTCTCAACATCCCTTGTAGCCTGTACTACATATGCAGAATCTGATATAATATTAACAGGTTGATTAAAATCTTCTAACACTGTAATGACTGCAACTAACTCTGCCTTTTGAGTTGATTGATATTGAGTTTTGATTACTCGCTCTTTTGGCCCTGTGTAAGCTGCTTTTCCATTGCTGGAACCATCAGTAAATATTGTCAGAGCATTTTCTAAAGGCTTATATCTGGTAATTTTAGGTAAAATCTAAGTAGTCAATTTTAAAAACTGGAAGATTTTTGTTTTTGGGTAATGATTATCAATAATTCCTACAAAATCAGCAAGGCCAATTTGTCATGTACTAGAATCGATAAAGGCTTGTTTAACTTGTTCCTTGGTTAAAGGAACAACTATTTTGTCTGGGTCCTTACCACACAACTTTATTATTCGTAATTCTTGTTTGACTAATTAATGTAGCTATTTGATCCAAGTACAATGTAAAAGTTTTAATTGTACTGTGTGGAAGGAATGACCACTCCACAAGATCAGTATTTTGAACAATGATGCCTGTTGGAGAATGTGCAGTGGCAAAAATCAAAAGTTGGAGTGGGGCCAAAGAATCTATTCTATTTATTTGTGTTGACTGAATTTTTTTTTTTACTAATTTAATTTCTTTTGTTGCCTCTGGAGTTAATATTCTTTTACTATTTAAGTCTGGGTCTCCTCTTAGGATTGAGAACAAATTTGACATGGCATAAGTAGGAATGCCTAGAGTTGGCCGAATCTAATTAATATCGCCTAACAATTTTTGAAAGTCATTTAATGTTTTTAATGTATCTTTTCTTATTTCTATTTTTTGTGGCTTAATTTTTCTATTTTCTATTTGCATCTCTAAATAATGAAAGGGAGCAGAGGTTTGGATCTTATCAAATGCTATTGTTAGTCTAGCGTTGGCAACCTCTGCTTGCAGAAATGTGTAACAGTCAATTAATTTGTCTCTTGTTTCTGCAGCACATAAAATGTCATCAATATAGTGAATGATATAACAATCTGAAAATTTGTCTCTAACTGGTTGAAGGACTTGACCTACGAAAGTTTGACAAATAGTTGGACTATTAAGCATTCCTTGTGGTAAAACTTTCCACTGAAACCTGGTGGCTGGTTCTTTATTATTTATGGCTGGTATAGTAAAAGCAAATTTTTTACAATCTTGCTCTGCCAGAGGAATGGTAAAAAAGCAATCCTTCAGATCAATTATAATTAAAGGCCAGTCTTTTGGGATCATGGCCGGGGAGGGCAATCCAGGTTGGAGAGGCCCCATGGGTTGAATTACAGCGTTTACGGCTCTTAAGTCCATTAACATACGCCATTTGCCTGATTTTTTCTGAATTACAAATACAGGAGAATTCCAGGGTGAGAATGAAGGCTCAATGTGTCCTTTTTCTAATTGTTCCTTTGTTAATAAGTGTAAAGCCTCCAGTGTTTGCTTTGGTAGCGGCCACTGATTTATCTATACCGGTTTTTCTGTTTTCCAAGTTAATGGAATGGGTTTAGGAGGCTCTACAGTGGCCGCCCCTAAAAAGGATATCCTATTCCTTTTTTTTCTTGATTTTTCTTAGTCTCAATTGGGACTTTAATGCCATTTTCATTTTTTCCTAATCCCTTTCCTGGTATATATCTTATTTTAGTCATGATTTTTTGACTTGTGGGGCTGTATAATGGAGCAGGCATAATAATTTCTGCACCCCATTGTTGTAACAAATCTCGACCCCATAGATTAACAGGAATTGAAGTAATCATTGGCTGAACAGTACTTTTTTGATTATTTGGCCTTAAACAATGTAAAATCATTGTACTTTCATACACTTCTGAAGCCGTGCCTACGCCGACAAGTCTCGTAACAGCCTTTTGTTTAGGCCAATTTTTTGGCCACTGATTTAAAGCAATGACAGAGATATCTGCTCCTGTATCTACCAACCTTTCAAACTGTTTTCTTTGAATAATGGCCTTACACACAGGTCTGCTCTCAGAGACCAGACTTGCCTAATATGCAGCCTTTCCTGCCGGATCAGTGCTTCCGAACCCTCCTGTTCTTTTTATTTCACTGTTTCCAATTTTAATATAAGGTAGGAGTAATAATTGAGCGATTCTGTCTCCTGGACTGGCACTCCAAGGAATTGAGGAACTAATAACCAATTGAATTTCGCCTTCATAGTCTGAATCAACCACACCAGTATGAATTTGAACTCCTTTTAGATTTAAACTTGATCTTCCTAAGATTAGTCCTACAGTCCCCTCAGGCAATGGGCCGTATACCCCTGTGGGGATTTTTTGTGGAGGCTCCCCTGGAAGCAGAGAGACTGCTTTTAAAGTACATAGATCTACTGCTGCGCTGCCACTTGTGGCGGGGGATAATTGCTGTATTGTGATAACTGGCTTATTCCCTGAGACACTTGCGACAGTGGGGGTTGTTGTTCCTGAAAACCTTGAGGAACAAAGGGTTGAATTTGGAATGCCCCAGTTTGTTGCGGGGCCTGAGGCTGGCCCCTCCTCTCGTTTCCTGACAGTGGTTGCCCATTTTTATCAAATTTAGAACGACATTGATTACTCCAATGTTTTCCCCTTTTACATCTTGGACATAGGCCAGGTGGCCCTTTATCTGTTGTAGTAACTTGAGTAGTTACATTTTGTTTATTTGTGACTGGGCAATTCTTTTTTAGATGACCAATTTGACCACAATTATAACATTTTCCCCCAAATGTTTTCACTTGTCCTCCTAAAGCAACTCCTGTGATTGCCTGAGCCATAAGCATAGCTTTATGTATAGTTTCTCCAATTCCATCGCAGGCTTTAACGTACTCTGAGATTACATCTGATCCTGTGGGAACCTTTCCTTTTAATGGCTTAATGGCTGATTGACAATCCGGATTGGCGTTTTCATATGCCATTAACTCCACTATGACTTTACGGGCATTCTCATCGGTAATTGACTTTTGAGCAGCATCTTGAAGTCTTGCTACGAAATCTGGGTAGGGCTCTTTACAGCCTTGTCTTACTGTATTAAAGGAAGGGCAGGCAGTTCCTGGGTCTTGGATTTTTTCCCAGGCCCTGAGGCAGATAGCCCTGATTTGCTCAATGGCCTCATTTGGCATTATCGTTTGTTGGTCAACAGTGCTCCAATTTTGACCTATTCCTAATAGTTGATCTGCATCTATGTTAATTGGAGGATTGGCAGTCCTATTTCTTCGGGCCTGTACTTGTGTCCCATCAATCCACCAAGTCTTAAATTGTAAAAATTGAGAGGGTGAGAGTGAGGATTTTGCCAGAATCTCCCAATCATAAGGAATGAGTCTATATCCATGAGCAATGGAATCTAATAATGTTCTCATGTAAGGAGAGTTGGGTCCATACTGTTTTACTCCTTCTTTCATTTCTTTCAGCATTTTTATAGAAAAGGACTGATATCTGGCTTCAGCCACGGGAGGCTCTCCCTCTTGAGCCCCTTCTCTAGGTGGTCTTGCTTCTAATATTACTGGGAATTGCCACGCCTCAATATCTCCCTGTTTTCTTGCCTCATCAATAATTTTATGTATTGCACTACCCTGTGTACTGGGCGGTGCTGTAGGATTAAGTCTCATGGTGGGCGGCTGAGGATATGGCGCCCTGCCCTGTGGCACTGGAAATGTTCCTGGCTGTCCACACAGATTTTCTGGGGGCTGCCGATACTGCAGTTCAGCTGGCGGCCCATATTGATAGGCTACTGGCTGCTGGATCTTACTTTCTACCTGCTGATATTGTGGATACTGTACTTGGATTGGCATTGCCATGGCAGAGACTCTATCTTTCTCTATTTGATCTTCTTTTGGAGTTTGTACTTGTTTAACCTGCATTTGAGGTTCTAAGGTTGCAGGCATCTGAGCTGTTGTAAGAGGAGTTGGCCATCGTGGTTTAGACTCTGATGGCTCTGCTAATTTTGAATCCTTTTCCTCTAATTTTAACGTTTCAGGATATATTACCTCCTGTAATTGATTGTTGTCAACATTTTGCGTTGACCGAGCCATTACCGGCTCTGCTACACATTCACAGTGTGAATTTTCTTTTCCTTTCTGGGATTCTATCCTTGCCTCTTTTTCACAATCTACTGCACAGCTTTTAGGGACATCAGAAATTGAAACGCTATCTTCTTCTGTTTGCAATGGTTCTAAAGCTACTTTAATAATGACCTAATCATTCCATACTGTAAGTGGGATGATTTTACCTTCCCTACTTGCTTGTTTTAATTCTTTGCCAATTTTTTCCTAATCTTTTAGATCTAAAGTTCCCTGTTCTGGAAACCATGGACAAAACTGTTCTATTGTTTGAAAGAGCGTATTTAGATTTTTGGTAGACACTTTAACTCCCCCTCTTTTTAAGAGAATTTTTATAAAGCTGCGATAAGAGGCATATTTACTTTTAGTTTGCCCCATTGTTTCCCTAGGTTCTTCCGAGCGCACAAGCTTACCGCAAGGCTGACTGTAGAGTACTCGGGAGTCTCTCGTCGACTTGTCCTCAATGACCACGCTCCAGCGTGCCTTCACCTTAGCAAAAAGCTCCCACGTTGGACGCCAGATGAAGGGGTGGCCTGCCCCTCCACACCTGTGGGTGCTTCTCGCTAGG
>NW_022318914.1:0-8513 GCF_002776525.5 Piliocolobus tephrosceles
CCTAGCGAGAAGCACCCACAGGTGTGGAGGGGCAGGCCACCCCTTCATCTGGCGTCCAACGTGGGAGCTTTTTGCTAAGGTGAAGGCACGCTGGAGCGTGGTCATTGAGGACAAGTCGACGAGAGACTCCCGAGTACTCTACAGTCAGCCTTGCGGTAAGCTTGTGCGCTCGGAAGAACCTAGGGAAACAATGGGGCAAACTAAAAGTAAATATGCCTCTTATCGCAGCTTTATAAAAATTCTCTTAAAAAGAGGGGGAGTTAAAGTGTCTACCAAAAATCTAAATACGCTCTTTCAAACAATAGAACAGTTTTGTCCATGGTTTCCAGAACAGGGAACTTTAGATCTAAAAGATTAGGAAAAAATTGGCAAAGAATTAAAACAAGCAAGTAGGGAAGGTAAAATCATCCCACTTACAGTATGGAATGATTAGGTCATTATTAAAGTAGCTTTAGAACCATTGCAAACAGAAGAAGATAGCGTTTCAATTTCTGATGTCCCTAAAAGCTGTGCAGTAGATTGTGAAAAAGAGGCAAGGATAGAATCCCAGAAAGGAAAAGAAAATTCACACTGTGAATGTGTAGCAGAGCCGGTAATGGCTCGGTCAACGCAAAATGTTGACAACAATCAATTACAGGAGGTAATATATCCTGAAACGTTAAAATTAGAGGAAAAGGATTCAAAATTAGCAGAGCCATCAGAGTCTAAACCACGATGGCCAACTCCTCTTACAACAGCTCAGATGCCTGCAACCTTAGAACCTCAAATGCAGGTTAAACAAGTACAAACTCCAAAAGAAGATCAAATAGAGAAAGATAGAGTCTCTGCCATGGCAATGCCAATCCAAGTACAGTATCCACAATATCAGCAGGTAGAAAGTAAGATCCAGCAGCCAGTAGCCTATCAATATGGGCCGCCAGCTGAACTGCAGTATCGGCAGCCCCCAGAAAATCTGTGTGGACAGCCAGGAACATTTCCAGTGCCACAGGGCAGGGCGCCATATCCTCAGCCGCCCACCATGAGACTTAATCCTACAGCACCGCCCAGTACACAGGGTAGTGCAATACATAAAATTATTGATGAGGCAAGAAAACAGGGAGATATTGAGGCGTGGCAATTCCCAGTAATATTAGAAGCAAGACCACCTAGAGAAGGGGCTCAAGAGGGAGAGCCTCCCGTGGCTGAAGCCAGATATCAGTCCTTTTCTATAAAAATGCTGAAAGAAATGAAAGAAGGAGTAAAACAGTATGGACCCAACTCTCCTTACATGAGAACATTATTAGATTCCATTGCTCATGGATATAGACTCATTCCTTATGATTGGGAGATTCTGGCAAAATCCTCACTCTCACCCTCTCAATTTTTACAATTTAAGACTTGGTGGATTGATGGGACACAAGTACAGGCCCGAAGAAATAGGACTGCCAATCCTCCAATTAACATAGATGCAGATCAACTATTAGGAATAGGTCAAAATTGGAGCACTGTTGACCAACAAACGATAATGCCAAATGAGGCCATTGAGCAAATCAGGGCTATCTGCCTCAGGGCCTGGGAAAAAATCCAAGACCCAGGAACTGCCTGCCCTTCCTTTAATACAGTAAGACAAGGCTGTAAAGAGCCCTACCCAGATTTCGTAGCAAGACTTCAAGATGCTGCTCAAAAGTCAATTACCGATGAGAATGCCCGTAAAGTCATAGTGGAGTTAATGGCATATGAAAACGCCAATCCGGATTGTCAATCAGCCATTAAGCCATTAAAAGGAAAGGTTCCCACAGGATCAGATGTAATCTCAGAGTACGTTAAAGCCTGCGATGGAATTGGAGAAACTATACATAAAGCTATGCTTATGGCTCAGGCAATCACAGGAGTTGCTTTAGGAGGACAAGTGAAAACATTTGGGGGAAAATGTTATAATTGTGGTCAAATTGGTCATCTAAAAAAGAATTGCCCAGTCACAAATAAACAAAATGTAACTACTCAAGTTACTACAACAGATAAAGGGCCACCTGGCCTATGTCCAAGATGTAAAAGGGGAAAACATTGGAGTAATCAATGTCGTTCTAAATTTGATAAAAATGGGCAACCACTGTCAGGAAACGAGAGGAGGGGCCAGCCTCAGGCCCCGCAACAAACTGGGGCATTCCAAATTCAACCCTTTGTTCCTCAAGGTTTTCAGGAACAACAACCCCCACTGTCGCAAGTGTCTCAGGGAATAAGCCAGTTATCACAATACAGCAATTATCCCCCGCCACAAGTGGCAGCGCAGCAGTAGATCTATGTACTTTAAAAGCAGTCTCTCTGCTTCCAGGGGAGCCTCCACAAAAAATCCCCACAGGGGTATACGGCCCATTGCCTGAGGGGACTGTAGGACTAATCTTAGGAAGATCAAGTTTAAATCTAAAAGGAGTTCAAATTCATACTGGTGTGGTTGATTCAGACTATGAAGGCGAAATTCAATTGGTTATTAGTTCCTCAATTCCTTGGAGTGCCAGTCCAGGAGACAGAATCGCTCAATTATTACTCCTACCTTATATTAAAATTGGAAACAGTGAAATAAAAAGAACAGGAGGGTTCGGAAGCACTGATCCGGCAGGAAAGGCTGCATATTAGGCAAGTCTGGTCTCTGAGAGCAGACCTGTGTGTAAGGCCATTATTCAAAGAAAACAGTTTGAAAGGTTGGTAGATACAGGAGCAGATATCTCTGTCATTGCTTTAAATCAGTGGCCAAAAAATTGGCCTAAACAAAAGGCTGTTACGAGACTTGTCGGCGTAGGCACGGCTTCAGAAGTGTATGAAAGTACAATGATTTTACATTGTTTAAGGCCAAATAATCAAAAAAGTACTGTTCAGCCAATGATTACTTCAATTCCTGTTAATCTATGGGGTCGAGATTTGTTACAACAATGGGGTGCAGAAATTATTATGCCTGCTCCATTATACAGCCCCACAAGTCAAAAAATCATGACTAAAATAAGATATATACCAGGAAAGGGATTAGGAAAAAATGAAAATGGCATTAAAGTCCCAATTGAGACTAAGAAAAATCAAGAAAAAAAAGGAATAGGATATCCTTTTTAGGGGCGGCCACTGTAGAGCCTCCTAAACCCATTCCATTAACTTGGAAAACAGAAAAACCGGTATAGATAAATCAGTGGCCGCTACCAAAGCAAACACTGGAGGCTTTACACTTATTAACAAAGGAACAATTAGAAAAAGGACACATTGAGCCTTCATTCTCACCCTGGAATTCTCCTGTATTTGTAATTCAGAAAAAATCAGGCAAATGGCGTATGTTAATGGACTTAAGAGCCGTAAACGCTGTAATTCAACCCATGGGGCCTCTCCAACCTGGATTGCCCTCCCCGGCCATGATCCCAAAAGACTGGCCTTTAATTATAATTGATCTGAAGGATTGCTTTTTTACCATTCCTCTGGCAGAGCAAGATTGTAAAAAATTTGCTTTTACTATACCAGCCATAAATAATAAAGAACCAGCCACCAGGTTTCAGTGGAAAGTTTTACCACAAGGAATGCTTAATAGTCCAACTATTTGTCAAACTTTCGTAGGTCAAGTCCTTCAACCAGTTAGAGACAAATTTTCAGATTGTTATATCATTCACTATATTGATGACATTTTATGTGCTGCAGAAACAAGAGACAAATTAATTGACTGTTACACATTTCTGCAAGCAGAGGTTGCCAACGCTAGACTAACAATAGCATTTGATAAGATCCAAACCTCTGCTCCCTTTCATTATTTAGAGATGCAAATAGAAAATAGAAAAATTAAGCCACAAAAAATAGAAATAAGAAAAGATACATTAAAAACATTAAATGACTTTCAAAAATTGTTAGGCGATATTAATTAGATTCGGCCAACTCTAGGCATTCCTACTTATGCCATGTCAAATTTGTTCTCAATCCTAAGAGGAGACCCAGACTTAAATAGTAAAAGAATATTAACTCCAGAGGCAACAAAAGAAATTAAATTAGTAAAAAAAAAAATTCAGTCAACACAAATAAATAGAATAGATTCTTTGGCCCCACTCCAACTTTTGATTTTTGCCACTGCACATTCTCCAACAGGCATCATTGTTCAAAATACTGATCTTGTGGAGTGGTCATTCCTTCCACACAGTACAATTAAAACTTTTACATTGTACTTGGATCAAATAGCTACATTAATTAGTCAAACAAGAATTACGAATAATAAAGTTGTGTGGTAAGGACCCAGACAAAATAGTTGTTCCTTTAACCAAGGAACAAGTTAAACAAGCCTTTATCGATTCTAGTACATGACAAATTGGCCTTGCTGATTTTGTAGGAATTATTGATAATCATTACCCAAAAACAAAAATCTTCCAGTTTTTAAAATTGACTACTTAGATTTTACCTAAAATTACCAGATATAAGCCTTTAGAAAATGCTCTGACAATATTTACTGATGGTTCCAGCAATGGAAAAGCAGCTTACACAGGGCCAAAAGAGCGAGTAATCAAAACTCAATATCAATCAACTCAAAAGGCAGAGTTAGTTGCAGTCATTACAGTGTTAGAAGATTTTAATCAACCTGTTAATATTATATCAGATTCTGCATATGTAGTACAGGCTACAAGGGATGTTGAGACAGCTCTAATTAAATATAGCATGGATGATCAGCTAAACCAGCTATTCAATTTGTTACAACAAACTGTAAGAAAGAGAAATTTCCCATTTTATATTACTCATATTCGAGCACATAGTAATTTACCAGGACCTTTAACTGAAGCAAATAAACAAGCTGACTTACTGGTATCCTCTGCATTCATAAAAGCACAAGAACTTCATGCTTTGACTCATGTAAATGCAGCAAGGTTAAAAAACAAATTTGATGTCACATGGAAACAGGCAAAAAATATTGTACAACATTGTACCCAGTGTCAAATACTACACCTGCCCACTCAAGAGGCAGGAGTTAATCCCAGAGGTCTGTGTCCCAATGCATTATGGCAAATGGATGTTACCCATGTACCTTCATTTAGAAAATTATCATATGTTCATGTAACAGTTGATACTTATTCACATTTCATATGGGCAACATGCCAAACAGGAGAAAATACTTCCCATGTTAAAAAACATTTATTATCTTGTTTTGCTGTGATAGGAGTCCCAAAAAAAATTAAAACTAACAATGGACCAGGTTATTGTAGTAAAGCTTTCCAAAAATTCTTAAATCAGTAGAATATTACACATACAACAGGAATTCCTTATAATTCCCAAGGACAGGCCATAGTAGAAAGAACTAATAGAACACTCAAAACTCAGTTAGTTAAACAAAAAGAAGGGGGAGACAGTAAGGAGTGTGCCTCTCCTCAGATGCAGCTTAATCTAGCACTCTATACTTTAAATTTTTTAAACATTTATAGAAATCAGACTACTACTTCTGCAGAACAACATCTTACTGGTAAAAAGAACAGCCCACATGAAGGAAAACTGATTTAGTGGAAAGACAACAAAAATAAGACATGGGAAATAGGGAAGGTAATAACCTGGGGAAGAGGCTTTGCTTGTGTTTCACCAGGAGAAAATCAGCTCCCTATTTGGATACCCACTAGACATTTGAAGTTCTACAATGAACCCATCGGAGATGCAAAGAAAAGCGCCTCCACGGAGACGGAAACACTACAATCGAGCACCATTGACTCGCAGGATGAATCAAGTAGTGATATCAGAAGAACAGATGAAGTCACCATGCACCAAGAAGGAGGAGCTGCCAACCTGGGCACAGTTAAAGAAGCTGACACTGTTAGCTAGAAAAAGCCTAGCTAGCACAAAGGTGACACAAACCTCAGAAAAAATGCTGCTTGCAGCTTTAGTGGTTGTATCAACGGTGGTAAGTCTCCCCGTGCCTGCAGGAGCAGCTGCAGCTAATTATACCTACTGGGCCTATGTGCCTTTCCCGCCCTTAATTCGGGCAGTCACATGGATGGATAATCCTATTGAAGTATATGTTAATAATAGTGTGTGGGTACCTGGTCCCACAGATGATCGTTGCCCTGCCAAACCGGAGGAAGAAGGAATGATGATAAATATTTCCATTAGGTATCGTTATCCTCCTATATGTCTAGGGAAAGCACCAGGATGTTTAATGCCTGCTATCCAAAATTGGTTGGTAGAGGTGCCTACTCGCAATCCCACCTGTAGATTTACTTATCACATGGTAAGCGGAATGTCACTCAAACCACAGATAAACTATTTTCAAGACTTCTCTTATCAAAGATCATTAAGATTTAGGCCAAAAGGGAAACCTTGCCCCAAGGAAATTTCCATAGAAACAAGAGATTTAGTTTGGGAAGAATGTGTAGCCGATAGTGCCGTGATTTTACAAAACAATACATTTGGAACTATTATGGATTGGGCACCTCGAGGTCAATTCTACCACGATTGCACAGGACAAACTCAATCCTGTCCCAGTGCACTAGTGAGTCCAACTGTGGATAGTGACTTAACAGAAGATTTAGACAAACTTAAGCACAAAAAATTACAGTCTTTCTACCCTTGGAAATGGGGAGAAAAAGGAATCTCTACTCCAAGACCAAAAATAATAAGTCCTGTTTTTGGTCCTGAACATCCAGAATTATGGAGGCTTATTGTAGCTTCATATCACCTTAGAATTTGGTCTGGAAACCAAACTATAGAAAAAAGAAATCGTAAGTCATTTTACTCTATCAACCTATTTTCCAGTCTAACAGTTCCTTTACAAAGTTGTGTAAAACCCCCTTATATGTTAGTCGTAGGAAATATAGTTATTAAACCAGACTACCAAACTATAACCTGTGAAAATTGCAGATTGTTTACTTGCATTGATTCGACTTTTGATTGGCAGCACCATATTCTGCTAGTGAGAGCAAGAGAAGGCGTGTGAATCCCTGTGTCCATGGATCGACCATGGGAGGCCTCGCCATCCATTCATATTTTGACTGAAGTATTAAAAGGCATTTTAAAAAGGTCCAAAAGATTCGTTTTTACTTTAATTACAGTAATTATAGGATTAATTGCAGTCACATCTACAGCCGCTGTGGCAGGAGTCGCATTACACTCTTCTGTCCAGACAGTAAGCTTTGTTGACAATTGGCAAAAGAATTCCACAAGGTTGTGGAATTCACAATCTGGTATCGATCAAAAATTGGCAAATCAAATTAATGATCTTAAACAAACTGTCATTTGGATGGGAGATAGGCTCATGAGCTTGGAACATCGTTTCCAGTTACAGTGTGACTGGAATACTTCAGATTTTTGTATTACACCCCAAATTTATAATGAGTCTAAACATCACTGGGACATGGTAAAACGCCATTTACAGGGAAGAGAAGATAATCTCACTTTAGACATTTCTAAATTAAAAGAACAAATTTTTGAAGCCTCTCAAAGTCATTTAAATATTGTCCCTGGAGCTGAGGCGTTAGATCAAGTGACAAAAAATCTTTATAGATTAAACCCCACGACTTGAATTAAGTCTATTGAAAACTCTACTGTAGTAAATTTTGGAATTATGTGTCTCTGTTTAATCGGTTTGTTTTTAGTGTGCTGGACCAGTCGAAGAATACTGCGCCACAATCGAGAGAACGAACAAGCCTTCATCGCCATGGCACATTTGTATAGAGAAAAAGAGAAAAAAAATGTTGCGAAAAGTCAAGGACCTTAAACAGAGGGACTGGCTGGAGCCACAACAACAACAACAACAAATAATAATAATATGAAGATTTCATGGACATTTTATTAGTTCTTCAAAATTTATACTTTTGTAATTTCTTATGTCTGTCTTTAATCTCTTAATCCCATCATTTTCTTTGTAAGATGAGGAAGATATATGTCACCTCAAGACCCTATAATAATTGCCTTAACTACACAAATTGTTTGTAGAGCATGTGTGTTTAAACAGTATGAAAACTGGGCATCTTGAAAAAAGAACGAGATAACAGCGATGTTCAGGAAACAAGGGAGGTAACCTTGAACTGGCCGCCGGTGAGCCGGACGGACAGAGCCATATCTTTTCTCCTTTTGCACACAAATAGGAGAGATATCGCTGAATTCTTTTTCTCAGCATGGAATATCCCTGAGAAGGAGAATGCGCTCTAAAGGTAGGCCTATAAACGACCCCCTTGGAGGCGTGCCGCCTTTTACAGTTGAAGCCGAAGGAATGAAATAAGCCCCGGCATCCTGTAGTGCTCCCAGGCTTATTGGGAGGAAAAAAAATTCCCACCTAATAAATTCTGGCCAGTCAGGTTGTCTGCTCTCAAACCCTATTTCCTGATAAAATGTTATCAATGACTATGCGTGCCCTAAAATTTCATTAGCAACTTTAATTTTAATGTTAACACCATCCTGTCCCCACTTATTCTGTAATATTCTATTACTTTATAAAGTATGTAATCTCAGTGTCATGATGATAATGGTGATTGTGTTAAAAAGAGAAGGGGGAAATGTAGGGAAAAAATAGGTTAGCCTGTTGCTGTGTTATTATAGATAGA
>NW_022318915.1:0-2272 GCF_002776525.5 Piliocolobus tephrosceles
GAAGAAGAACCCGGAAGTGAACCATCCTGCCTCCGTTCGTCCAAACAGTCCAACCTTTTATTGATAATAGTGATAAAGGGGCGCCGTGGTCTGTCTGGCTACTTCCTGCTGTTAAGGGGCGTTGTTAAGGTCGGGGCCCATGGTTGGTATTTGGACGTACGGATGAAGAATAAAATAAGGCACAGTATTAGTATAGGAATGAGGAATGGAAGCATTTGTTGGAATATGGGCAAAACCCAGAAGGATAGTCCTGGCAAGGTTGGGGAGTATGAGATAGTTAAGAAAATTTAGTAAGTTTGAGGCGAGTGAGGGAAAGTTGAACTGATTTCCACTGATTGCTATCGGTAGGGGCCCTTTTTAGCTGGGAATGAGGAACGACTGCGCAAAGTAATTGTTGGCCAGGCAGCAATTAAGGATTGGAGTTTTTCGTGGAGTGGATGGCTTTCCACTTACTCCTACTACAGAGATATTGGATGGAAGGCTAGGTCCAGAGAAGGACAGCAAAACAGAATAGGTAGCCTTGCTGTTGATTAAAAAATTATCTTACCCGCTACCAGGAGAGTTACCCGCGTCTTGGCGAGGGTGATGGGGGTCCCCGAGTCTCGGCACCTTCAGTTGTCATCGTCCAGATGTAGGAGCTGGAAGGAGCTCCCAGGATCCTGGGAAAGGGGGTCACATAGAGGCGCGGCACCTGTTCTCAGGGTGGGGCAATCAGACTTCCAGTTTCCTCCCTGCTGGCAAGCAGGGCAGGGGGTTGCTGGTGGACGAGGGTTAGGACATTCACTGGCCTAATGTCCTGATGCCTTGCACTTATAGCAAGGTTGCGTTGGGGCTCGGGGACCTTGCGGACACCTGTTGGCATAGTGTCCTGCCTTGCCACACTTATAGCAGGCTCCTTTTGTGGCCTTGGAGTCTGTGGGGTATGTGCTCTCTGGTCTGGGGTTATGACTGGGCTGTAAAGCCGCTGCTAGGAGCTGAACCTTCTGTTCAAGGCAAGCTGGCCGTCTCCTCTCTGGAGCTATAGACCTTAAAGGCTAATTTAACCAGGTCTTGTATTGGTGTCTGAGGACCATCCTCTACCTTTTGAAGTTTTTTACGAATGTCAGGAGCTGATTGAGAAATAAGACGCCAAAATGGTGGCCCCTGTGGGGGAGGCCGGATCTAACCGGGTATACTGGGTTAGAACTTCAGTCAGTTTAGGGTAGAGGTTAGGATAACCTGGAGGTCATGCCAAGTTAAGTCATAGGCCTGACAAAGGTGTCTAAATTCCTTTATGTATATGGTAGGATTAGCTGAGAAATCACCTAAACGCTTCTCAATTTTGGAAAGATCGGCCAATGAAAAAGGGACATGTACTCTGACTACCCCCTCCGCCCCAGCCACCTCTCGCAAAGGCGCTAACACTGTAGGAGGGTGTGGGGCAGGAATAGGGGACTCAAGACAGCCAGTTGGGGGCCCCGAAGGAGGCACGGGACTGAGTGGATTACTAGTAGATAAGGAGGAGGAAGAAGGAGTCTGGATGGGGGGAGGAGGAGGAGTCTGGGCAGGAAGGGAGGGGGTGGGGAGAGCGGGGAGAGAAGGAGTATAGGGACGAGAGCCTAAGGCCTAAAAGCCTTGTATGTAAATTTCGGACCACTTGCCTAGCCGCTGGCAGAAATTGCTGAGGTCGATCACGCCACAGTGGAAAGGAAAATTAACCGCTTCCTCCTAAGTTCTTGTTCAAGCTGTAAGGTTTTTAAATTGGCTAGGAGGCACCCTAAGGGGGTGCTCTTTGGAAATTTGGACTGGGGGTTTCCCATTTGTTTCCTCTTTACTTACACAATGGACACAATGGAAATGGAAGTGGATCTCTGCCTGGCTTCAAAGCGTCCTTTGGAACCAGCAGAGACAGACTGGAGGCTCTTGAAGCCAAAGTGGAGATTACCTTCAGGCGGACGTCTCCGTCCTGAACGTGTCTCCCAAGCCACTTGGTGGCTCAAAATGGACCTCGGACCTGCGCAGGATTTTGGCCGAGGGAGGTAAAGAGGAGACAAGGGCACTTACCCCAGAGAGGCCGTGAGAGTGAGCGAAGCGGGTCTCAGGTCCTGGTCCGTCCGTGGCGTGGAACGAGGAGGAGGAGGCTCCCCCGGACCCTGGGGGCCCTGAGGAGGGGTCTCCTCCCGGGTTCGAGCACAAAAGAACCAGCGGGTAGGCAAGTGTAGGAGCAAAACTGCTGGTTTATTTTAGTAACCTAAGGTGTGCGGGAGAAGTCTGTCGGCCTCCGGGGAAGGAG
>NW_022318916.1:0-2272 GCF_002776525.5 Piliocolobus tephrosceles
CTCCTTCCCCGGAGGCCGACAGACTTCTCCCGCACACCTTAGGTTACTAAAATAAACCAGCAGTTTTGCTCCTACACTTGCCTACCCGCTGGTTCTTTTGTGCTCGAACCCGGGAGGAGACCCCTCCTCAGGGCCCCCAGGGTCCGGGGGAGCCTCCTCCTCCTCGTTCCACGCCACGGACGGACCAGGACCTGAGACCCGCTTCGCTCACTCTCACGGCCTCTCTGGGGTAAGTGCCCTTGTCTCCTCTTTACCTCCCTCGGCCAAAATCCTGCGCAGGTCCGAGGTCCATTTTGAGCCACCAAGTGGCTTGGGAGACACGTTCAGGACGGAGACGTCCGCCTGAAGGTAATCTCCACTTTGGCTTCAAGAGCCTCCAGTCTGTCTCTGCTGGTTCCAAAGGACGCTTTGAAGCCAGGCAGAGATCCACTTCCATTTCCATTGTGTCCATTGTGTAAGTAAAGAGGAAACAAATGGGAAACCCCCAGTCCAAATTTCCAAAGAGCACCCCCTTAGGGTGCCTCCTAGCCAATTTAAAAACCTTACAGCTTGAACAAGAACTTAGGAGGAAGCGGTTAATTTTCCTTTCCACTGTGGCGTGATCGACCTCAGCAATTTCTGCCAGCGGCTAGGCAAGTGGTCCGAAATTTACATACAAGGCTTTTAGGCCTTAGGCTCTCGTCCCTATACTCCTTCTCTCCCCGCTCTCCCCACCCCCTCCCTTCCTGCCCAGACTCCTCCTCCTCCCCCCATCCAGACTCCTTCTTCCTCCTCCTTATCTACTAGTAATCCACTCAGTCCCGTGCCTCCTTCGGGGCCCCCAACTGGCTGTCTTGAGTCCCCTATTCCTGCCCCACACCCTCCTACAGTGTTAGCGCCTTTGCGAGAGGTGGCTGGGGCGGAGGGGGTAGTCAGAGTACATGTCCCTTTTTCATTGGCCGATCTTTCCAAAATTGAGAAGCGTTTAGGTGATTTCTCAGCTAATCCTACCATATACATAAAGGAATTTAGACACCTTTGTCAGGCCTATGACTTAACTTGGCATGACCTCCAGGTTATCCTAACCTCTACCCTAAACTGACTGAAGTTCTAACCCAGTATACCCGGTTAGATCCGGCCTCCCCCACAGGGGCCACCATTTTGGCGTCTTATTTCTCAATCAGCTCCTGACATTCGTAAAAAACTTCAAAAGGTAGAGGATGGTCCTCAGACACCAATACAAGACCTGGTTAAATTAGCCTTTAAGGTCTATAGCTCCAGAGAGGAGACGGCCAGCTTGCCTTGAACAGAAGGTTCAGCTCCTAGCAGCGGCTTTACAGCCCAGTCATAACCCCAGACCAGAGAGCACATACCCCACAGACTCCAAGGCCACAAAAGGAGCCTGCTATAAGTGTGGCAAGGCAGGACACTATGCCAACAGGTGTCCGCAAGGTCCCCGAGCCCCAACGCAACCTTGCTATAAGTGCAAGGCATCAGGACATTAGGCCAGTGAATGTCCTAACCCTCGTCCACCAGCAACCCCCTGCCCTGCTTGCCAGCAGGGAGGAAACTGGAAGTCTGATTGCCCCACCCTGAGAACAGGTGCCGCGCCTCTATGTGACCCCCTTTCCCAGGATCCTGGGAGCTCCTTCCAGCTCCTACATCTGGACGATGACAACTGAAGGTGCCGAGACTCGGGGACCCCCATCACCCTCGCCAAGACGCGGGTAACTCTCCTGGTAGCGGGTAAGATAATTTTTTAATCAACAGCAAGGCTACCTATTCTGTTTTGCTGTCCTTCTCTGGACCTAGCCTTCCATCCAATATCTCTGTAGTAGGAGTAAGTGGAAAGCCATCCACTCCACGAAAAACTCCAATCCTTAATTGCTGCCTGGCCAACAATTACTTTGCGCAGTCGTTCCTCATTCCCAGCTAAAAAGGGCCCCTACCGATAGCAATCAGTGGAAATCAGTTCAACTTTCCCTCACTCGCCTCAAACTTACTAAATTTTCTTAACTATCTCATACTCCCCAACCTTGCCAGGACTATCCTTCTGGGTTTTGCCCATATTCCAACAAATGCTTCCATTCCTCATTCCTATACTAATACTGTGCCTTATTTTATTCTTCATCCGTACGTCCAAATACCAACCATGGGCCCCGACCTTAACAACGCCCCTTAACAGCAGGAAGTAGCCAGACAGACCACGGCGCCCCTTTATCACTATTATCAATAAAAGGTTGGACTGTTTGGACGAACGGAGGCAGGATGGTTCACTTCCGGGTTCTTCTTC
>NW_022318917.1:0-1809 GCF_002776525.5 Piliocolobus tephrosceles
GTAGAATAGAAAGCCTTGAAATAAACCCACACATCCTTTCAAAAAATTTTTAACAAGAGTGCTAAGACCATTAAATGGGCAACAGTTAATTTTTTTTTCAATAAATTGTGCTGGGTAAACTGGATATCCACATGCAAGAGAATGAAGTTGGAACCTTACCTTAGACTTTGTGAATCTGAAATATCTGAAACAGGTTTCAGTTGACTTAGAAAGTTTATTTTGCCAACGTTAAGGATGTACCTGTGACACAGTGTTAAGAGGTCCTGATGACGTGCGTCCAGTGTGGTTGGGGTACAGCTTGCATTTATATATGCTACAGGAGTGCACCACCATGCCCGGCCACTTTTTGTATTTTTAGTAGACACAGGGTTTCAACACGTTGGCCAGGCTAGTCTCGGACTCCTGACCTCAAAAGATCCGCCTGCTTTGGCCTCTCAAAGTGCTGGGATCACAAGCTTGAGTTGGGACCCAACCTATAATCTTGGGATAATGGGACAAAGAGCTGGGGCTACAGTGCCTGGCTAACAAAGCTTACTCTTAATACACCCTGCTTTTCCTGGTCTCCTCCCCATAACTTGCTTCCCACATACCCCCCCCCCTTTTTTCAGCTAAACATGTTATTTAAATCTGAATTCTAAGCAACCTCTTTGAGATACACTCATTTTCCCTGGTATCTCCAATGTATCCATGAGGTATACATACTAATAAACAGGTTTTTTCTCTTGTTAATCTGTCTTTTATTACAGGAGTCTGTCCCAGCTAAGAAGTCAGAATGATAGAAAATTATTTGAGGTGGAACCAAAGGGTTTGGTTCATCAAAGGATGGGAGATGAGTAGGAGGGTAAACCGGTGGTAAACACATGTCTAGGAGAATTTAGGGGAGGATATCTTGGTGCTTAGTGGAACAGAGGAGAAAATGAAAAGGAGTAAACCCCGTCGAAAAACATTTCGTCCCAAGACAGCTCTCATATGGATTTGTAACCTGAGTCATATTGTTGGGTAGTCCAGCAACCTTAAACTGTGAATTCGTTATATATTGTAGTGCCCTCAAATACCTGGAAGAAAAAAAATATAAATCCTCTATAGAGGAAGATGTGTTTAGTTTAGGCTTTAAGGAATTCCCATCAATAGGTTTTCGAGGACAGAAAGCAGAAATCAGTCAAAGGTAACCAAGCACACAAGGAAATAAGCCACCGTGAGACCATGAACCAAGAAAAACAGATTTACAGAGATTTTTAGATAACAGAATGATCAGAAATAGGTTATAAAACAACCGTACAACATGGCACAGATATACATATGTAACAAACCTGCACGTTATGCATATGTACCCTAGAACTTAAAGTATAATAAAATAAATAAATAAATAAATAAATAAATAAATAAATAAATAAATAAACAAACAACCATACTGGCCGGGCACAGTGGCTCATGCCTGTAATCCCAGCACTCTGGGAGGCCGAGGGGGGTGGATCACAAAGTCAGGAGATCAAGACCATCCTGGCTAACACGGTGACACCCTGTCTCTACTAAAAAAAAATACAAAAAATTAGCCTGGCATGGTGGCAGGCACCTGTAGTCCCAGCTACTTGGGAGGCTGAGGCAGGAGAATGTCATGAACCCAGGAGGCGAAGCTTACAGTGAGCCACCACTGCACTCCAGCCTGGGCGACAGAGCGAGACCCTGTCTCAAACAACAACAACAACAATAACAACAAAAACAACTGTACTTATAAATACTGAAAACTATAAAACAGACAAGAGTAGAATAGAAAGCCTTGAAATAAACCCACACATCCTTTCAAAAAAT
>NW_022318918.1:0-1809 GCF_002776525.5 Piliocolobus tephrosceles
ATTTTTTGAAAGGATGTGTGGGTTTATTTCAAGGCTTTCTATTCTACTCTTGTCTGTTTTATAGTTTTCAGTATTTATAAGTACAGTTGTTTTTGTTGTTATTGTTG
This sequence comes from Piliocolobus tephrosceles, assembly GCF_002776525.5. NCBI lineage: Eukaryota > Metazoa > Chordata > Mammalia > Primates > Cercopithecidae > Piliocolobus > Piliocolobus tephrosceles. The sequence goes on from NW_022318918.1 coordinate 108, forward strand.
TTGTTGTTGTTTGAGACAGGGTCTCGCTCTGTCGCCCAGGCTGGAGTGCAGTGGTGGCTCACTGTAAGCTTCGCCTCCTGGGTTCATGACATTCTCCTGCCTCAGCCTCCCAAGTAGCTGGGACTACAGGTGCCTGCCACCATGCCAGGCTAATTTTTTGTATTTTTTTTTAGTAGAGACAGGGTGTCACCGTGTTAGCCAGGATGGTCTTGATCTCCTGACTTTGTGATCCACCCCCCTCGGCCTCCCAGAGTGCTGGGATTACAGGCATGAGCCACTGTGCCCGGCCAGTATGGTTGTTTGTTTATTTATTTATTTATTTATTTATTTATTTATTTATTTATTTATTTTATTATACTTTAAGTTCTAGGGTACATATGCATAACGTGCAGGTTTGTTACATATGTATATCTGTGCCATGTTGTACGGTTGTTTTATAACCTATTTCTGATCATTCTGTTATCTAAAAATCTCTGTAAATCTGTTTTTCTTGGTTCATGGTCTCACGGTGGCTTATTTCCTTGTGTGCTTGGTTACCTTTGACTGATTTCTGCTTTCTGTCCTCGAAAACCTATTGATGGGAATTCCTTAAAGCCTAAACTAAACACATCTTCCTCTATAGAGGATTTATATTTTTTTTCTTCCAGGTATTTGAGGGCACTACAATATATAACGAATTCACAGTTTAAGGTTGCTGGACTACCCAACAATATGACTCAGGTTACAAATCCATATGAGAGCTGTCTTGGGACGAAATGTTTTTCGACGGGGTTTACTCCTTTTCATTTTCTCCTCTGTTCCACTAAGCACCAAGATATCCTCCCCTAAATTCTCCTAGACATGTGTTTACCACCGGTTTACCCTCCTACTCATCTCCCATCCTTTGATGAACCAAACCCTTTGGTTCCACCTCAAATAATTTTCTATCATTCTGACTTCTTAGCTGGGACAGACTCCTGTAATAAAAGACAGATTAACAAGAGAAAAAACCTGTTTATTAGTATGTATACCTCATGGATACATTGGAGATACCAGGGAAAATGAGTGTATCTCAAAGAGGTTGCTTAGAATTCAGATTTAAATAACATGTTTAGCTGAAAAAAGGGGGGGGGGTATGTGGGAAGCAAGTTATGGGGAGGAGACCAGGAAAAGCAGGGTGTATTAAGAGTAAGCTTTGTTAGCCAGGCACTGTAGCCCCAGCTCTTTGTCCCATTATCCCAAGATTATAGGTTGGGTCCCAACTCAAGCTTGTGATCCCAGCACTTTGAGAGGCCAAAGCAGGCGGATCTTTTGAGGTCAGGAGTCCGAGACTAGCCTGGCCAACGTGTTGAAACCCTGTGTCTACTAAAAATACAAAAAGTGGCCGGGCATGGTGGTGCACTCCTGTAGCATATATAAATGCAAGCTGTACCCCAACCACACTGGACGCACGTCATCAGGACCTCTTAACACTGTGTCACAGGTACATCCTTAACGTTGGCAAAATAAACTTTCTAAGTCAACTGAAACCTGTTTCAGATATTTCAGATTCACAAAGTCTAAGGTAAGGTTCCAACTTCATTCTCTTGCATGTGGATATCCAGTTTACCCAGCACAATTTATTGAAAAAAAAATTAACTGTTGCCCATTTAATGGTCTTAGCACTCTTGTTAAAAATTTTTTGAAAGGATGTGTGGGTTTATTTCAAGGCTTTCTATTCTAC
>NW_022318919.1:0-1553 GCF_002776525.5 Piliocolobus tephrosceles
GTGTCCAGGAAATTATCAATTTCTTCTAGGTTTTCTAGTTTATTTGCATAGAGGTGTTTACAGTATTCTCTGATGGTAGTTTATATTTCTGTGCAGTCAGTGGTGATATCTCCTTTATCATTTTTTATTGCATCTATTTGATTCTTCTCTTTTTTCTTCTGTATAACTCTTGCTAGCAGTCTATCAGTTTTGTTAATCTTTTCAAAAAACCAGCTCCTGGATTCATTGATTTTTTGGAGGGTTTTTTGTGTCTCTATCTCCTTCAGTTCTGCTCTGATCTTAGTTATTTCTTGCCTTCTGCTAGCTTTTGAATGTGTTTGCTCTTGCCTCTCTAGTTCTTTTAATTGTGATGTTAGAGTATCAATTTTAGATCTTTCCAGCTTTCTCTTGTGGGCATTTAATGCTATAAATTTCGCTCTCCACACTGCTTTAAATGTGTCCCAGAGATTCTGGTATGTTGTATCTTTGTTCTCATTGGTTTCAAAGAACATCTTTATTTCTGCTTTCATTACGTTATGTACCCAGTAATCATTCAGGAGCAGGTTGTTCAGTTTCCATGTAGTTGAGTGGTTTTTATTGAGTTTCTTAGTCCTGAGTTCTAGTTTGATCGCACTGTGGTCTGAGAGACAGTTTGTTATAATTTCTGTTCCTTTACATTTGCTGAGGAGTGCTTTACTTCCAATTTTGTGGTCAATTTTGGAATAAGTGGTGCTGAGAAGAATGTATATTCTGTTGATTTGGGGTGGAGAGTTCTGTAGATGTCTATTAGGTCTGCTTGGTGCAGTTGAGTTCAATTCCTGGATATCCTTGTTAACTTTCTGTCTCGTTGATCTGTCTAATGTTGACAGTGGAGTGTTGAAGTCTCCCATGATTATTGTGTGGGAGTCTGAGTCTCTTTGTAAGTCTCTAAGGACTTGCTTTACGAATCTTGGTGCTCCTGTATTGGGTGCATATATATTTAGGACAGTTAGCTCTTCCTGTTGAATTGATCCCTTTACCATTATGTAATGGCCTTCTTTGTCTCTTTTGACCTTTGATGGTTCAAAGTCTGTTTTATCAGAGACCAGTATTGCAACCCCTGCTTTTTTTTGTTCTCCGTTTGCTTGGTACATCTTCCTCCATCCCTTTATTTTGAGCCTATATGTGTCTCTGCATGTGAGATGGGTCTCCTGAATACAGCAAACTGATGGGTCTTGACTCTTTATCCAGTTTGCCAGTCAGTGTCTTTTAATTGGAGCATTTAGTCCATTTACATGTAAGGTTAATATTGTTATGTGTGAACTTGATCCTGCCATTATGATATTAACTCGTTATTTTGCTCATTAGTTGATGCAGTTTCTTCCTAGCCTCGATGGTCTTTACATTTTGGCATGTTTTTGCAATGGCTGGTACCGGTTGTTCCTTTCCATGTTTAGGGCTTCCTTCAGGGTCTCTTGTAAGGCAGGCCTGGTGGTGACAAAATCTCTAAGCATTTGCTTATCTGTAAAGGATTTTATTTCTCCTTCACTGATGAAACTTAGTTTGGCTGGATATGAAATTCTGGGTTTAAAATT
>NW_022318920.1:0-1553 GCF_002776525.5 Piliocolobus tephrosceles
AATTTTAAACCCAGAATTTCATATCCAGCCAAACTAAGTTTCATCAGTGAAGGAGAAATAAAATCCTTTACAGATAAGCAAATGCTTAGAGATTTTGTCACCACCAGGCCTGCCTTACAAGAGACCCTGAAGGAAGCCCTAAACATGGAAAGGAACAACCGGTACCAGCCATTGCAAAAACATGCCAAAATGTAAAGACCATCGAGGCTAGGAAGAAACTGCATCAACTAATGAGCAAAATAACGAGTTAATATCATAATGGCAGGATCAAGTTCACACATAACAATATTAACCTTACATGTAAATGGACTAAATGCTCCAATTAAAAGACACTGACTGGCAAACTGGATAAAGAGTCAAGACCCATCAGTTTGCTGTATTCAGGAGACCCATCTCACATGCAGAGACACATATAGGCTCAAAATAAAGGGATGGAGGAAGATGTACCAAGCAAACGGAGAACAAAAAAAAGCAGGGGTTGCAATACTGGTCTCTGATAAAACAGACTTTGAACCATCAAAGGTCAAAAGAGACAAAGAAGGCCATTACATAATGGTAAAGGGATCAATCCAACAGGAAGAGCTAACTATCCTAAATATATATGCACCTAATACAGGAGCACCCAGATTCATAAAGCAAGTCCTTAGAGACTTACAAAGAGACTTAGACTCCCATACAATAATAATGGGAGACTTCAACACTCCACTGTCAACATTAGACAGATCAACGAGACAGAAAGTTAACAAGGATATCCAGGAATTGAACTCAACTGCACCAAGCAGACCTAATAGACATCTACAGAACTCTCCACCCCAAATCAACAGAATATACATTCTTCTCAGCACCACTTATTCCAAAATTGACCACAAAATTGGAAGTAAAGCACTCCTCAGCAAATGTAAAGGAACAGAAATTATAACAAACTGTCTCTCAGACCACAGTGCGATCAAACTAGAACTCAGGACTAAGAAACTCAATAAAAACCACTCAACTACATGGAAACTGAACAACCTGCTCCTGAATGATTACTGGGTACATAACGTAATGAAAGCAGAAATAAAGATGTTCTTTGAAACCAATGAGAACAAAGATACAACATACCAGAATCTCTGGGACACATTTAAAGCAGTGTGGAGAGCGAAATTTATAGCATTAAATGCCCACAAGAGAAAGCTGGAAAGATCTAAAATTGATACTCTAACATCACAATTAAAAGAACTAGAGAGGCAAGAGCAAACACATTCAAAAGCTAGCAGAAGGCAAGAAATAACTAAGATCAGAGCAGAACTGAAGGAGATAGAGACACAAAAAACCCTCCAAAAAATCAATGAATCCAGGAGCTGGTTTTTTGAAAAGATTAACAAAACTGATAGACTGCTAGCAAGAGTTATACAGAAGAAAAAAGAGAAGAATCAAATAGATGCAATAAAAAATGATAAAGGAGATATCACCACTGACTGCACAGAAATATAAACTACCATCAGAGAATACTGTAAACACCTCTATGCAAATAAACTAGAAAACCTAGAAGAAATTGATAATTTCCTGGACAC
>NW_022318922.1:0-6283 GCF_002776525.5 Piliocolobus tephrosceles
AGAAACTATCTCAACATCCACCATTAAGAAAATGGTAAACTGTATTATGGCATGTTCAGGAAAAACACACTATATAGACTAAATTTGGCTTTACTGAAGTTTATGTCACAATACTGCAAAATGTGTGTGATAAGTTTCTTAAAAAATGATAAAAGTTATATACATTATGATTTGAATTTATTTTAAATAATACAGTCACAGGAAAACAAACTGGTAGTAAAAAAACAGTATAGCAAAATTCAAATAGTGATTATAGGTAATGAAAACATAAACAAGTCCCTCTTTTTTTCAAATTTATTATGTGGTTTGATTACACTGTTTTCATGACACACACACATATACGCACACATACATACATACACATACATACACATACACACATACACACTGACCTTTAATTATACAAGCAATACGTCAGCACTCTCTGTCAAAATGGTTTTTCAAATTTATCAGTAAGTTTAAAGATCTCTTTGACCACCACTCTCAATCTTAGACCCCTTCACTTATGATACAGTTTAGATCTGTGTCCCCACCCAAATCTTACCTTCAATTGTAATCCCCAATGTGGGAGGTGGTGAGAGGCAACTGGATTATGGGATCAGATTTCTCATGGATGGTTTAGTACTCTCCCCTTGGTACTGTTCTCACAATAATGAATGAGTTCTCTGGAGATCTGCCACACATTTAAAAGCATGTGGCACCTCTACCGTATCTCTTCTTGCTCCTGTTTTCACCATGTGAGATGCATGCCGCCCTTCACCTTCTGCCATGATTGTAAATTTCCTGAGACCTCCACAGAAACAGATATTGCTATATTTCCTATACAGCCTGCTGAACCATAAGTCAATTAAACCTCTATATAAATTACCTGGTCTCAGGTATTTCTTTATAGCAATGGAAGAACAGATGAATACAACTTATCTCCAAAAGGAATCATTATTATCAATTTGATGTGATTTCTTCCAGGCATGTTTATATCTTTATGCATACACATCTAGGTACCAAGAAGACAATGCAAAGTATTGTGAGATTTTTATGATAATTAAGTAACATAATCTATGTATCACTTTGCAATTTGCTTTTTATTGAACCTTAGCAATACAAAAGTATTAAAAGAGAACAGTAGAGTGAGATTTGATTGTGACTTTGAAGAAGAAAAACCTTCTGAAGGAAGGCCAAACTGTGACAATCTTATTGGATAGTGTCATCAAATTTGACCACATTAAAATGTAAAACTGTTTCGTGACAAAACAGTCATAAATTTGGCAGACAGGAAGAAAATATGTACAATATATAACAAAGAAATATATTTTTTCTTTTTTTTTTTTTTTTTTTGAGACGGAGTCTTGCTCTGTCGCCCGAGCTGGAGTGCAGTGGCCAGATCTCAGCTCACTGCAAGCTCCGCCTCCCGGGTTTACGCCATTCTCCTGCCTCAGCCTCCGGAGTAGCTGGGACTACAGGCGCCCGCCACCTCGCCCGGCTAGTTTTTTGTATTTTTAGTAGAGACGGGGTTTCACCGTGTTAGCCAGGATGGTCTCGATCTCCTGACCTCGTGATCCGCCCGTCTCGGCCTCCCAAAGTGCTGGGATTACAGGCTTGAGCCACCGCGCCCGGCCAAAAAGAAATATATTTTTAAAATAATTCTGATATATAAAGTTAATCGAGTAGAAGGATTCCAAATTAAATGTAGGAAATTCACAATAGAAGAAACCCTAATGGCTGATGACATGAAAAGATGATCAACCTGACCAATAAGCCAGGAAATTAAAATGGAAACAATAACAGAATGCTTTTCACAGTCATCTACTTGGAAATAAAATTTAAAATTAGACAATTAATTAGGGGTAATTGGAGAAACAGGTACTCTGAAACACTGTCAGTGGCATAAAGTGATAAAAACAATGAGGGGTGGCCGGGTGTGGTGGCTCATGCCTGTAATCTCAGCACTTTGGGATGCCAAGGTGGGCGGATCACAAGGTCAGGAGATCGATACCATCCTGGCTAACATGGTGAAACCCCGTCTCTATTAAAAATACAAAAAATTAGCCGGGTATGGTGGCAGGCACCTGTAGTCCCACCTACTTGGGAGACTGAGGCAGGAGAATGGCGTGAACGCGGGAGGCGGAGCTTGCAGTGAGCCGAGATAGCGCCACTGCACTCGAGCCTGGGGGACAGAGCAAGACTCTGTCTCAAAAAAAAAAAAAAAAAAAAAAAGAAAAGAAAAGAAAACACTGAGGGGCAATTCCACATTATCTCATTATCTATAACAAAAAAATATGTTTATTCATTGGCTTAGCAGTTTCACTGAAAAGAAGAATTTGCATAAGTACGAAAGAGAACGAGGTAGTACAAGATTGGCAGTGCAAACTGTATCTCATAATTTACAAAAAAAAAAAAATCAAAAAACAACCTAAGTGACCTCCGAATGTGGCATTTTAATGAAGTGGTTATAAAATACCTGTTTTACAAAGATAACTAAGAGCAGTTCAGTGTTTACTCTGAAAATCCTCTCAGTAATTTGGGATAAAATGACACATCTTCACCAGAAAATGGCCTTATTTGCAGACTTAGGGTCTCTTGTCTCATTATTTATCTAGACTTTACTTTCTTTTGGCCAGTATTTATTCTATATTTCACAAGCTTGATAGTAGATGTTTCAATTAAAATTATTTCTATATACCTTTGATTTTATTTGGTTCCTAGAAACAAATAGGAATTAGAGAGCTTTAGTTGCCTTTTATCAAAATATTACAAATTAATTCTTATCCTGTAATGTACTTAGCACAGCCCCTAACAAGCTACCAATGCATGTTCTTTTCTCACTTCTGTTTCCTATGCATTCTTCTGATGTTTTGAAAAGCCATATAGAAAATTGGAGGCTATAGGAAAACAAGTAAATCAACCCATCATCTGATGGGTGTGCATTTTATAGCTGATCACTTGGTTATGGGAAGTTACTATATCATCTATCTGTAAGAGAATGGGGAAGCATTAGAGTCCTGTTAGAAATCAGTTCCTGGATGGCATTTCAGCACTTAAAATTTGGAAAGAATTTTGGGAGAAGAACTATAGGGACAAAACTTCATTCAACTGCTCAGCCAACCAACAGACATTTCCAAGAATGCCAGGAGTAATTGATTTCATACATTTTCTTTAAGATCTGCCTAAAAAATTAGTGTGCTAATTGCCCACGAGTACAATATTCCTTGGGTTAATTAAATTTACTCTTCTGCATTAATTTAATTAATTTCAAAGTACCTAATAGGTAGCATTTTGAAAGGTCAGAAAATTATTTAATGCATGGAACAAAACATTTTCTATCTCTACTTCTCATTTTCATTTTAATTAACAAACATGTTTACAGGATTTGTAATGATGCCAGATACTGTTCTAAGTATCTTACTGATTCTTAATAGTAATAAACTGAGGCACTGGGAGGTTAAGCAAATTGCCTAAGGTTACATAGCAAGTTACTTGAGGAGCTTGTATTTTAAACTACACACTCTGGCTGCTGAGCCCACACTCCTGATTTAAGAAAGCCCAGAGTACTCCAAAAGTAAACTTGTTTGCTCTGGCCTTTCATTTTCACACATTAATGACTATGTCATTTCTCCCACCCCCAAACTTACTAATAGTAATGAACTTTCCAAAAAGTTGTTCAATTTTAACTATATGTAAAATGTACTTTTCCTAATTAGCAGTTTTTTGTTTTGTTTTGTTTTTGTTAGGTTGTAGCATACGAATTTTGTTTTATTGTAGGTCAAATATTCACATATTGAGAATTTCATACAATTCAACTTAACCAGAAGAAACCTTATGCATAAAGGAAAAGGAAGCAGATGTGGCACTGGAAGACCAAACTCCGTATCTATTCTGTCACATGGGACCTGTATATCTTTAAAGCAAATAATATAACCACTTGGTCTTTATTTTTCTCATTGCTAATATGGGACTACTAAGACTTGCTTATCACTGCTATCTGAAAAATAGTTTAATCTATAAAACATTCTCGTCAACTATTATGTACAAAACACATACTATCTACTACTATCCCAAAGAATAGTGCCAAAGCCCTAGTTACAAAAAATGGACACTTTTAAAACATTTACACAACTGAGAATATGTTTCCTAATTCCTAGAAAATACAAAAACAAGCAATCTCTGGAAATTATAGCTAAATTGTTCATGCACCTAGAAAACTAAGAGCCAACTGTCCGTATCTCATTCTCATAAAAGATAAGATGGAAGATTTCAAATTATTAAGAAAGGAAAGGTTAAGTGTCTGCAGTTCTGTTTGAAAACTGGAGCCAGTTGGGCCAATATATTTTTGAACGATATGAGCTTCTTCAAGACTTCCCAACACCTGCTAAAATGAGATCACCTTAGTGACCAAAAGGATCTTATGGACTAGCAGGTTCCTACCAAGTGACAGACAAATACAAAAAACAGTGTAGAAAGTAGAAATTCCAAGTAACCATTTTCTTCAGTAGTCATTTTCCTCTGACTTCTACCATGTCATTTTTCAGGTAATAATCTTTAAGACAAAAAGTGCCACAAATTGTTAGAATCAAATGTATAAATCACATTTTACTTTTCATAATGGGCACTCAAGAAATGTGGGCCTTTGATGATAACGACTTCAGAATTATTTTCTATTGGCTTGGGTAGTAAACTGAGACTATAAAATACAGCGAAATAAGCTCAATTGTAACATTAAAAACCTGGTCTTTACAGATCACTGAAGCTTTGTGGCATTTAAAAATATATTCTATACTTCGATTAATTTCCTTAAACACTACTCATCAATTTGAAAGAACCAAATTATTTTGTTTTTCAGCCTTAGGACCTGGGCTGACATTCAGCAAATATAAATGGATGTGAGTGGTCTGTGTAAAGTTCAGTCAAGGAAAAGGTAACAATAAGACTGAAATTAAAGTGACTCTTTCCTATCTTACAAATAATAGCTTTCTGTTCATGAAATGAAATGACATACGTGAACACTTTGTACAACTATAAATCTCTATAGAAAGTACACTATTTACAAGTACAAATTTATACTATTTCTGTTGTTCTATCTCACAAAGCCCGCACAAGTACTTTATCTCTGAATAATTAAGATTTTCAATTCAACATAAAAGCTTGGTGTATTTTCTTTGCTATGAGTATTAATAGGGTCTCTTACAGAAAATAAATAAAACCAGAGGGATAAAATCATACCACACACACAATACAGAGTTACAACATTACTTCTTGCTTTCTTTTGGTCTTGCAATTTATCTGTGACTTATTATTTATTCAACTTATTCCACGTGTAGACTTCAAATCCATACATGGGTATGAATCACTTCGGGTTTAATTCAGCTACCCAAAGAAATATATATAGATGGCAATTCTCATTAATTCAATATGTGCCAGAGTAAATTAATTTAGAATTGAAGACATATGTTTTGCTAAATTAGATTCTTAATTAGTAATGCCACAGACCTCTCCTACAAACTGAAATTAATTATGTAAAGAAAAAAGCACATCTAGAAAGTATTACGCTATTTAGAGTTCAGTCCCTGAATGCCAAGAAAATAGATCAATGTGTTCATTATCTTACATACATAAAAAGTGGAGAAACACAAAACTGCTAAATCCAGTTGCATTAATTAATTAGCACACATATATATGTACTATCATGATCCACAAAGAGAACTCTGATGATTTACAAGTGGATTATATATTATACAAAGTGGTGAGCCAGGATTTCCCTAATATTATAAAAAATGTTTATTATAAAACACACTTGTTAAATTTAAAAATAGACCTCAAAAGCCATTGAGTGAATAAATGTATTTTTATAGAGGTGCTGCAGAGTGTGTTTTGAGGCAATATTATTAACTTTAGAGGTTTAAAACGGTAAGGTTTTTAAATTTGTCGTTGAAATACATTGTTGTTTACACAAAATAGGGCATCATATATTGAAAAACTACCATCCCGCATTTTAAGCCCTGACTCAAAATTTTATCGGTATCTTGGCAGTGCGCAAGTATTCCTTTGAAAAGAAAAAAAAAAACTCTTTCACTCCTTAAAAAGGTAAAAAAAAAAAAAAAAAAACACTAGGTTATATGGTCTTCTCTTTTTTTTTTTCTTAATTATACTTTAAGTTCTAGGGTACATATGCATAACGTGCAGGTTTGTTACATATGTATACCTGTGCCATGTTGGTGTGCTACACCCATCAACTCGTCAGCACCCATCAATTCATCATTTATATCAGGTATAACTCCCCACTGCAATT
>NW_022318922.1:6383-8950 GCF_002776525.5 Piliocolobus tephrosceles
ACATGATAGGCCCCAGTGTGTGATGTTCCCCTTCCCGAGTCCAAGTGAACTCATTGTTCAGTTCCCACATATGAGTGAGAACATGCGGTGTTTGGTTTTCTCTTCTTGTGATAGTTTGCTAAGAATGATGGTTTCCAGCTGCATCCATGTCCCTACAAAGGACGCAAACTCATCCTTTTTTATGGCTGCACAGTATTTCATGGTGTATATGTGCCACATTTTCTTAATCCAGTCTGTCACTGATGGACATTTGGGTTGATTCCAAGTCTTTGCTATTGTGAATAGTGCCGCAATAAACATACGTGTGCATGTGTCTTTGTAGTAGAATAATTTATAATCCTTTGGGTATATACCCAGTAGTGGGATGGCTGGGTCATATGGTACATCTAGTTCTAGATAATTGAGGAATTGCCATACTGTATTCCATAATGGTTGAACTAGTTTACAATCCCACCAACAGTGTAAAAGTGTTCCTATTTCTCCACATCCTCTCCAACACCTGTTGTTTCCTGATTTTTTAATGATTGCTATTCTAACTGGTGTGAGATGGTATCTCATTGTGGTTTTGATTTGCATTTCTCTGATGGCGAGTGATGATGAGCATTTCCTCATGTGTCCATTGGCTGTATGAATGTCTTCTTTTGAGAAATGTCTGTTCATATCCTTTCCCCACTTTTTGATGGGGTTGTTTTTTTCTTGTATATTTGTTTGAGTTCTTTGTAGATTCTGGAAATTAGCCCTTTGTCAGATGAGTAAATTGCAAAAATTTTCTCCCATTCTGTAGGCTGCCTGTTCACTCTGATGGTAGTTTCTTTTGCTGTGCAGAAGCTCTTTAGTTTAATTAGATCCCATTTGTCAATTTTGGCTTTTGCTGCCGTTGCTTTTGGTGTTTTAGACATGAAGTCCTTGCCCATGCCTATGTCCTGAATGGTACTACCTAGATTTTCTTCTAGGGTTTTTATGGTAATAGGTCTAACATTTAAGTCTCTAATCCATCTTGAATTAATCTTCGTATAAGGAGTAAGGAAAGGATCCAGTTTCAGCTTTCTACTTATGGCTAGGCAATTTTCCCAGCACCATTTATTAAATAGGGAATCCTTTCCCCATTTCTTGTTTTTCTCAGGTTTGTCAAAGATCAGATGGCTGTAGATGTGTGGTATTATTTCTGAGCACTCTGTTCTGTTCCATTGGTCTATATCTCTGTTTTGGTACCAGTACCATGCTGTTTTGGTTACTGTAGCCTTGTAGTATAGTTTGAAGTCAGGTAGCGTGACGCCTCCGGCTTTGTCCTTTTGACTTAGGATTGTCTTGGCAATGCGGGCTCTTTTTTGGTTCCATATGAACTTTAAAGCAGTTTTTTCCAATTCTGTGAAGAAACTCATTGGTAGCTTGATGGGGATGGCATTGAATCTATAAATAACCTTGGGCAGTATAGCCATTTTCACGATATTGATTCTTCCTATCCATGAGCATGGTATGTTCTTCCATTTGTTTGTGTCCTCTTTGATTTCACTGAGCAGTGGTTTGTAGTTCTCCTTGAAGAGGTCCTTTACATCCCTTGTAAGTTGCATTCCTAGGTATTTTATTCTCTTTGAAGCAATTGTGAATGGAAGGTCATTCCTGATTTGGCTCTCTGCTTGTCTGTTACTGGTGTATAAGAATGCTTGTGATTTTTGCACATTAATTTTGTATCCTGAGACTTTGCTGAAGTTGCTTATCAGCTTAAGAAGATTTTGGGCTGAGACGATGGGGTTTTCTAAATACACAATCATGTCATCTGCAAACAGGGACAATTTGACTTCCTCTTTTCCTAACTGAATACCCTTGATTTCTTTCTCTTGCCTGATTGCCCTAGCCAGAACTTCCAACACTATGTTGAATAGGAGTGGTGAGAGAGGGCATCCCTGTCTTGTGCCAGTTTTGAAAGGGAATATTTCCAGTTTTTGCCCATTCAGTATGATATTAGCTGTGGGTTTGTACTAAATAGCTCTTATTATTTTGAGGTATGTTCCATCAATACCGAATTTATTGAGCGTTTTTAGCATGAAGGGCTGTTGAATTTTGTCAAAAGCCTTTTCTGCATCTATTGAGATAATCGTGTGGTTCTTGTCTTTGGTTCTGTTGATATGCTGGATTACGTTGATTGATTTGCGAATGTTGAACCAGCCTTGCATCCCAGGGATGAAGCCCACTTGATCATGGTGGATAAGCTTTTTGATGTGCTGCTGAATCCGGTTTGCCAGTATTTTATTGAGGATTTTTGCATCGTTGTTCATCAGGGATATTGGTCTAAAATTCTCTTTTTTTGTTGTGTCTCTGCCAGGCTTTGGTATCAGGATGATGTTGGCCTCATAAAATGAGTTAGGGAGGATTCCCTCTTTTTCTATTGATTGGAATAGTTTCAGAAGGAATGGTACCAGCTCCTCCTTGTACCTCTGGTAGAATTCAGCTGTGAATCCATCTGGTTCTGGGCTTTTTTTGGTGGGCAGGCTATTAATTGTTGCCTCAATTTCAGAGGCTGCTATTGGTCTATTCAGGGATTCAACTTCTTCCTGGTTTAGTCTTGG
>NW_022318923.1:0-2567 GCF_002776525.5 Piliocolobus tephrosceles
CCAAGACTAAACCAGGAAGAAGTTGAATCCCTGAATAGACCAATAGCAGCCTCTGAAATTGAGGCAACAATTAATAGCCTGCCCACCAAAAAAAGCCCAGAACCAGATGGATTCACAGCTGAATTCTACCAGAGGTACAAGGAGGAGCTGGTACCATTCCTTCTGAAACTATTCCAATCAATAGAAAAAGAGGGAATCCTCCCTAACTCATTTTATGAGGCCAACATCATCCTGATACCAAAGCCTGGCAGAGACACAACAAAAAAAGAGAATTTTAGACCAATATCCCTGATGAACAACGATGCAAAAATCCTCAATAAAATACTGGCAAACCGGATTCAGCAGCACATCAAAAAGCTTATCCACCATGATCAAGTGGGCTTCATCCCTGGGATGCAAGGCTGGTTCAACATTCGCAAATCAATCAACGTAATCCAGCATATCAACAGAACCAAAGACAAGAACCACACGATTATCTCAATAGATGCAGAAAAGGCTTTTGACAAAATTCAACAGCCCTTCATGCTAAAAACGCTCAATAAATTCGGTATTGATGGAACATACCTCAAAATAATAAGAGCTATTTAGTACAAACCCACAGCTAATATCATACTGAATGGGCAAAAACTGGAAATATTCCCTTTCAAAACTGGCACAAGACAGGGATGCCCTCTCTCACCACTCCTATTCAACATAGTGTTGGAAGTTCTGGCTAGGGCAATCAGGCAAGAGAAAGAAATCAAGGGTATTCAGTTAGGAAAAGAGGAAGTCAAATTGTCCCTGTTTGCAGATGACATGATTGTGTATTTAGAAAACCCCATCGTCTCAGCCCAAAATCTTCTTAAGCTGATAAGCAACTTCAGCAAAGTCTCAGGATACAAAATTAATGTGCAAAAATCACAAGCATTCTTATACACCAGTAACAGACAAGCAGAGAGCCAAATCAGGAATGACCTTCCATTCACAATTGCTTCAAAGAGAATAAAATACCTAGGAATGCAACTTACAAGGGATGTAAAGGACCTCTTCAAGGAGAACTACAAACCACTGCTCAGTGAAATCAAAGAGGACACAAACAAATGGAAGAACATACCATGCTCATGGATAGGAAGAATCAATATCGTGAAAATGGCTATACTGCCCAAGGTTATTTATAGATTCAATGCCATCCCCATCAAGCTACCAATGAGTTTCTTCACAGAATTGGAAAAAACTGCTTTAAAGTTCATATGGAACCAAAAAAGAGCCCGCATTGCCAAGACAATCCTAAGTCAAAAGGACAAAGCCGGAGGCGTCACGCTACCTGACTTCAAACTATACTACAAGGCTACAGTAACCAAAACAGCATGGTACTGGTACCAAAACAGAGATATAGACCAATGGAACAGAACAGAGTGCTCAGAAATAATACCACACATCTACAGCCATCTGATCTTTGACAAACCTGAGAAAAACAAGAAATGGGGAAAGGATTCCCTATTTAATAAATGGTGCTGGGAAAATTGCCTAGCCATAAGTAGAAAGCTGAAACTGGATCCTTTCCTTACTCCTTATACGAAGATTAATTCAAGATGGATTAGAGACTTAAATGTTAGACCTATTACCATAAAAACCCTAGAAGAAAATCTAGGTAGTACCATTCAGGACATAGGCATGGGCAAGGACTTCATGTCTAAAACACCAAAAGCAACGGCAGCAAAAGCCAAAATTGACAAATGGGATCTAATTAAACTAAAGAGCTTCTGCACAGCAAAAGAAACTACCATCAGAGTGAACAGGCAGCCTACAGAATGGGAGAAAATTTTTGCAATTTACTCATCTGACAAAGGGCTAATTTCCAGAATCTACAAAGAACTCAAACAAATATACAAGAAAAAAACAACCCCATCAAAAAGTGGGGAAAGGATATGAACAGACATTTCTCAAAAGAAGACATTCATACAGCCAATGGACACATGAGGAAATGCTCATCATCACTCGCCATCAGAGAAATGCAAATCAAAACCACAATGAGATACCATCTCACACCAGTTAGAATAGCAATCATTAAAAAATCAGGAAACAACAGGTGTTGGAGAGGATGTGGAGAAATAGGAACACTTTTACACTGTTGGTGGGATTGTAAACTAGTTCAACCATTATGGAATACAGTATGGCAATTCCTCAATTATCTAGAACTAGATGTACCATATGACCCAGCCATCCCACTACTGGGTATATACCCAAAGGATTATAAATTATTCTACTACAAAGACACATGCACACGTATGTTTATTGCGGCACTATTCACAATAGCAAAGACTTGGAATCAACCCAAATGTCCATCAGTGACAGACTGGATTAAGAAAATGTGGCACATATACACCATGAAATACTGTGCAGCCATAAAAAAGGATGAGTTTGCGTCCTTTGTAGGGACATGGATGCAGCTGGAAACCATCATTCTTAGCAAACTATCACAAGAAGAGAAAACCAAACACCGCATGTTCTCACTCATATGTGGGAACTGAACAATGAGTTCACTTGGACTCGGGAAGGGGAACATCACACACTGGGGCCTATCATGT
>NW_022318923.1:2667-8950 GCF_002776525.5 Piliocolobus tephrosceles
AATTGCAGTGGGGAGTTATACCTGATATAAATGATGAATTGATGGGTGCTGACGAGTTGATGGGTGTAGCACACCAACATGGCACAGGTATACATATGTAACAAACCTGCACGTTATGCATATGTACCCTAGAACTTAAAGTATAATTAAGAAAAAAAAAAAGAGAAGACCATATAACCTAGTGTTTTTTTTTTTTTTTTTTTACCTTTTTAAGGAGTGAAAGAGTTTATTTTCTTCTTTTCAAAGGAATACTTGCGCACTGCCAAGATACCGATAAAATTTTGAGTCAGGGCTTAAAATGCGGGATGGTAGTTTTTCAATATATGATGCCCTATTTTGTGTAAACAACAATGTATTTCAACGACAAATTTAAAAACCTTACCGTTTTAAACCTCTAAAGTTAATAATATTGCCTCAAAACACACTCTGCAGCACCTCTATAAAAATACATTTATTCACTCAATGGCTTTTGAGGTCTATTTTTAAATTTAACAAGTGTGTTTTATAATAAACATTTTTTATAATATTAGGGAAATCCTGGCTCACCACTTTGTATAATATATAATCCACTTGTAAATCATCAGAGTTCTCTTTGTGGATCATGATAGTACATATATATGTGTGCTAATTAATTAATGCAACTGGATTTAGCAGTTTTGTGTTTCTCCACTTTTTATGTATGTAAGATAATGAACACATTGATCTATTTTCTTGGCATTCAGGGACTGAACTCTAAATAGCGTAATACTTTCTAGATGTGCTTTTTTCTTTACATAATTAATTTCAGTTTGTAGGAGAGGTCTGTGGCATTACTAATTAAGAATCTAATTTAGCAAAACATATGTCTTCAATTCTAAATTAATTTACTCTGGCACATATTGAATTAATGAGAATTGCCATCTATATATATTTCTTTGGGTAGCTGAATTAAACCCGAAGTGATTCATACCCATGTATGGATTTGAAGTCTACACGTGGAATAAGTTGAATAAATAATAAGTCACAGATAAATTGCAAGACCAAAAGAAAGCAAGAAGTAATGTTGTAACTCTGTATTGTGTGTGTGGTATGATTTTATCCCTCTGGTTTTATTTATTTTCTGTAAGAGACCCTATTAATACTCATAGCAAAGAAAATACACCAAGCTTTTATGTTGAATTGAAAATCTTAATTATTCAGAGATAAAGTACTTGTGCGGGCTTTGTGAGATAGAACAACAGAAATAGTATAAATTTGTACTTGTAAATAGTGTACTTTCTATAGAGATTTATAGTTGTACAAAGTGTTCACGTATGTCATTTCATTTCATGAACAGAAAGCTATTATTTGTAAGATAGGAAAGAGTCACTTTAATTTCAGTCTTATTGTTACCTTTTCCTTGACTGAACTTTACACAGACCACTCACATCCATTTATATTTGCTGAATGTCAGCCCAGGTCCTAAGGCTGAAAAACAAAATAATTTGGTTCTTTCAAATTGATGAGTAGTGTTTAAGGAAATTAATCGAAGTATAGAATATATTTTTAAATGCCACAAAGCTTCAGTGATCTGTAAAGACCAGGTTTTTAATGTTACAATTGAGCTTATTTCGCTGTATTTTATAGTCTCAGTTTACTACCCAAGCCAATAGAAAATAATTCTGAAGTCGTTATCATCAAAGGCCCACATTTCTTGAGTGCCCATTATGAAAAGTAAAATGTGATTTATACATTTGATTCTAACAATTTGTGGCACTTTTTGTCTTAAAGATTATTACCTGAAAAATGACATGGTAGAAGTCAGAGGAAAATGACTACTGAAGAAAATGGTTACTTGGAATTTCTACTTTCTACACTGTTTTTTGTATTTGTCTGTCACTTGGTAGGAACCTGCTAGTCCATAAGATCCTTTTGGTCACTAAGGTGATCTCATTTTAGCAGGTGTTGGGAAGTCTTGAAGAAGCTCATATCGTTCAAAAATATATTGGCCCAACTGGCTCCAGTTTTCAAACAGAACTGCAGACACTTAACCTTTCCTTTCTTAATAATTTGAAATCTTCCATCTTATCTTTTATGAGAATGAGATACGGACAGTTGGCTCTTAGTTTTCTAGGTGCATGAACAATTTAGCTATAATTTCCAGAGATTGCTTGTTTTTGTATTTTCTAGGAATTAGGAAACATATTCTCAGTTGTGTAAATGTTTTAAAAGTGTCCATTTTTTGTAACTAGGGCTTTGGCACTATTCTTTGGGATAGTAGTAGATAGTATGTGTTTTGTACATAATAGTTGACGAGAATGTTTTATAGATTAAACTATTTTTCAGATAGCAGTGATAAGCAAGTCTTAGTAGTCCCATATTAGCAATGAGAAAAATAAAGACCAAGTGGTTATATTATTTGCTTTAAAGATATACAGGTCCCATGTGACAGAATAGATACGGAGTTTGGTCTTCCAGTGCCACATCTGCTTCCTTTTCCTTTATGCATAAGGTTTCTTCTGGTTAAGTTGAATTGTATGAAATTCTCAATATGTGAATATTTGACCTACAATAAAACAAAATTCGTATGCTACAACCTAACAAAAACAAAACAAAACAAAAAACTGCTAATTAGGAAAAGTACATTTTACATATAGTTAAAATTGAACAACTTTTTGGAAAGTTCATTACTATTAGTAAGTTTGGGGGTGGGAGAAATGACATAGTCATTAATGTGTGAAAATGAAAGGCCAGAGCAAACAAGTTTACTTTTGGAGTACTCTGGGCTTTCTTAAATCAGGAGTGTGGGCTCAGCAGCCAGAGTGTGTAGTTTAAAATACAAGCTCCTCAAGTAACTTGCTATGTAACCTTAGGCAATTTGCTTAACCTCCCAGTGCCTCAGTTTATTACTATTAAGAATCAGTAAGATACTTAGAACAGTATCTGGCATCATTACAAATCCTGTAAACATGTTTGTTAATTAAAATGAAAATGAGAAGTAGAGATAGAAAATGTTTTGTTCCATGCATTAAATAATTTTCTGACCTTTCAAAATGCTACCTATTAGGTACTTTGAAATTAATTAAATTAATGCAGAAGAGTAAATTTAATTAACCCAAGGAATATTGTACTCGTGGGCAATTAGCACACTAATTTTTTAGGCAGATCTTAAAGAAAATGTATGAAATCAATTACTCCTGGCATTCTTGGAAATGTCTGTTGGTTGGCTGAGCAGTTGAATGAAGTTTTGTCCCTATAGTTCTTCTCCCAAAATTCTTTCCAAATTTTAAGTGCTGAAATGCCATCCAGGAACTGATTTCTAACAGGACTCTAATGCTTCCCCATTCTCTTACAGATAGATGATATAGTAACTTCCCATAACCAAGTGATCAGCTATAAAATGCACACCCATCAGATGATGGGTTGATTTACTTGTTTTCCTATAGCCTCCAATTTTCTATATGGCTTTTCAAAACATCAGAAGAATGCATAGGAAACAGAAGTGAGAAAAGAACATGCATTGGTAGCTTGTTAGGGGCTGTGCTAAGTACATTACAGGATAAGAATTAATTTGTAATATTTTGATAAAAGGCAACTAAAGCTCTCTAATTCCTATTTGTTTCTAGGAACCAAATAAAATCAAAGGTATATAGAAATAATTTTAATTGAAACATCTACTATCAAGCTTGTGAAATATAGAATAAATACTGGCCAAAAGAAAGTAAAGTCTAGATAAATAATGAGACAAGAGACCCTAAGTCTGCAAATAAGGCCATTTTCTGGTGAAGATGTGTCATTTTATCCCAAATTACTGAGAGGATTTTCAGAGTAAACACTGAACTGCTCTTAGTTATCTTTGTAAAACAGGTATTTTATAACCACTTCATTAAAATGCCACATTCGGAGGTCACTTAGGTTGTTTTTTGATTTTTTTTTTTTTGTAAATTATGAGATACAGTTTGCACTGCCAATCTTGTACTACCTCGTTCTCTTTCGTACTTATGCAAATTCTTCTTTTCAGTGAAACTGCTAAGCCAATGAATAAACATATTTTTTTGTTATAGATAATGAGATAATGTGGAATTGCCCCTCAGTGTTTTCTTTTCTTTTCTTTTTTTTTTTTTTTTTTTTTTTGAGACAGAGTCTTGCTCTGTCCCCCAGGCTCGAGTGCAGTGGCGCTATCTCGGCTCACTGCAAGCTCCGCCTCCCGCGTTCACGCCATTCTCCTGCCTCAGTCTCCCAAGTAGGTGGGACTACAGGTGCCTGCCACCATACCCGGCTAATTTTTTGTATTTTTAATAGAGACGGGGTTTCACCATGTTAGCCAGGATGGTATCGATCTCCTGACCTTGTGATCCGCCCACCTTGGCATCCCAAAGTGCTGAGATTACAGGCATGAGCCACCACACCCGGCCACCCCTCATTGTTTTTATCACTTTATGCCACTGACAGTGTTTCAGAGTACCTGTTTCTCCAATTACCCCTAATTAATTGTCTAATTTTAAATTTTATTTCCAAGTAGATGACTGTGAAAAGCATTCTGTTATTGTTTCCATTTTAATTTCCTGGCTTATTGGTCAGGTTGATCATCTTTTCATGTCATCAGCCATTAGGGTTTCTTCTATTGTGAATTTCCTACATTTAATTTGGAATCCTTCTACTCGATTAACTTTATATATCAGAATTATTTTAAAAATATATTTCTTTTTGGCCGGGCGCGGTGGCTCAAGCCTGTAATCCCAGCACTTTGGGAGGCCGAGACGGGCGGATCACGAGGTCAGGAGATCGAGACCATCCTGGCTAACACGGTGAAACCCCGTCTCTACTAAAAATACAAAAAACTAGCCGGGCGAGGTGGCGGGCGCCTGTAGTCCCAGCTACTCCGGAGGCTGAGGCAGGAGAATGGCGTAAACCCGGGAGGCGGAGCTTGCAGTGAGCTGAGATCTGGCCACTGCACTCCAGCTCGGGCGACAGAGCAAGACTCCGTCTCAAAAAAAAAAAAAAAAAAAGAAAAAATATATTTCTTTGTTATATATTGTACATATTTTCTTCCTGTCTGCCAAATTTATGACTGTTTTGTCACGAAACAGTTTTACATTTTAATGTGGTCAAATTTGATGACACTATCCAATAAGATTGTCACAGTTTGGCCTTCCTTCAGAAGGTTTTTCTTCTTCAAAGTCACAATCAAATCTCACTCTACTGTTCTCTTTTAATACTTTTGTATTGCTAAGGTTCAATAAAAAGCAAATTGCAAAGTGATACATAGATTATGTTACTTAATTATCATAAAAATCTCACAATACTTTGCATTGTCTTCTTGGTACCTAGATGTGTATGCATAAAGATATAAACATGCCTGGAAGAAATCACATCAAATTGATAATAATGATTCCTTTTGGAGATAAGTTGTATTCATCTGTTCTTCCATTGCTATAAAGAAATACCTGAGACCAGGTAATTTATATAGAGGTTTAATTGACTTATGGTTCAGCAGGCTGTATAGGAAATATAGCAATATCTGTTTCTGTGGAGGTCTCAGGAAATTTACAATCATGGCAGAAGGTGAAGGGCGGCATGCATCTCACATGGTGAAAACAGGAGCAAGAAGAGATACGGTAGAGGTGCCACATGCTTTTAAATGTGTGGCAGATCTCCAGAGAACTCATTCATTATTGTGAGAACAGTACCAAGGGGAGAGTACTAAACCATCCATGAGAAATCTGATCCCATAATCCAGTTGCCTCTCACCACCTCCCACATTGGGGATTACAATTGAAGGTAAGATTTGGGTGGGGACACAGATCTAAACTGTATCATAAGTGAAGGGGTCTAAGATTGAGAGTGGTGGTCAAAGAGATCTTTAAACTTACTGATAAATTTGAAAAACCATTTTGACAGAGAGTGCTGACGTATTGCTTGTATAATTAAAGGTCAGTGTGTATGTGTGTATGTGTATGTATGTGTATGTATGTATGTGTGCGTATATGTGTGTGTGTCATGAAAACAGTGTAATCAAACCACATAATAAATTTGAAAAAAAGAGGGACTTGTTTATGTTTTCATTACCTATAATCACTATTTGAATTTTGCTATACTGTTTTTTTACTACCAGTTTGTTTTCCTGTGACTGTATTATTTAAAATAAATTCAAATCATAATGTATATAACTTTTATCATTTTTTAAGAAACTTATCACACACATTTTGCAGTATTGTGACATAAACTTCAGTAAAGCCAAATTTAGTCTATATAGTGTGTTTTTCCTGAACATGCCATAATACAGTTTACCATTTTCTTAATGGTGGATGTTGAGATAGTTTCT
>NW_022318924.1:0-2979 GCF_002776525.5 Piliocolobus tephrosceles
CTGATGAAACTTAGTTTGGCTGGATATGAAATTCTGGGTTTAAAATTCTTTTCTTTAAGAATGTTGAATATTGACCCCCCACTATCTTCTGGCTTGTAGAATTTCTGCCGAGAGATCTGCTGTTAGTCTGATGGCCTTCCCTTTGTGGGTAACCCAACCTTTCTCTCTGGTTGACCTTAACATTTTTTCCTTCATTTCAACTTTGGTGAATCTGACAATTATGTGTCTTGGAGTTGCTCTTCTCGAGGAGTATCTTTGTGGCATTCTCCGTATTTCCTGGATTTGAACGTTGGCCTGCCTTACTAGGTTGGGGAAGTTCTCCTGGATGATATCCTGAAGAGTGTTTTCCAACTTGGTTCCATTTTCCCCATCACTTTCAGGCACCCCAATCAGATGTAGATTTGGTCTTTTCACATAATCCCACACTTCTTGGAGGCTCTGTTCATTTCTTTTTCCTGTTTTTTCTCTAGTCTTCTCTTCTTGCTTCATTTCATTCATTTCATCTTCAATCACTGATACTCTTTCTTCCAGTTGATAGAGTTGGTTACTGAAGCTTGTGCATTTGTCACGTATTTCTCGTGTCATAGTTTTTATCTCTGTCAGTTCATTTATGGCCTTCTCTGCATTGATTAATCTAGTTATCTATTCTTCCATTCTTTTTTCAAGATTTTTAGTTTCTTTGCATTGGGTACGTAGTTCCTCCTTTAGCTCTGAGAATTCTGATGGACTGAAGCCTTCTTCTCTCAACTCGTCAAAGTCATTCTCCGTCCATCTTTGATCCATTGCTGGCGATGAGCTGTGTTCCTTTGGAGGGGGAGATGTGCTCTTATTTTTTGAATTTCCAACTTTTCTGTCCTGCTTTTTCCCCATCTTTGTGGTTTTATCTGCCTTTGGTCTTTGATGATGGTGACATACTGATGGGGTTTTGGTGTGGGTGTCCTTTCTGCTTGTTAGTTTTCCTTCTAACAGTCAGGACCCTCAGCTGTAGGTCTGTTGGAGATTGCTTGAGGTCCACTCCAGACACTGTTTGCCTGGGTATCACCTGTGGAGGCTGCAGAAGATTGAATATTGGTGAACAGCGAGTATTCCTGTCTGATTCTTGCTCTGGAAGCTTCATCTCAGGGGTGTACCCCACTGTGTGAGGTGTGAGGTGTCAGTCTGCACCTAGTGGGGGATGTCTCCCAGTTAGGCTACTCAGGGGTCAGGGACCCACTTGAGCAGACAGTCTGTCGGTTCTTAGATCTCAACCTCCATGTTGGGAGATCCACTGCTCTCTTCAAAGCTGTCAGATAGGGTCTTTTACATCTGCAGAGGTTTCTACTGCTTTTTGTTTAGCATTGCCCCATCCCCAGAGGTGGAGTCTACAGAGACAGGCAGGCCTCCTTCAGCTGCTGTGGGCTCCACCCAGTTTGAGCTTCCCAGAGGCTTTGTTTACTTAAGCCTCAGCAATGGCAGGCACTCCTCCCCCAGCCTCGCTCTTGCCTTGCAGTTAGATTTCAGACTGCTGTGCTAGCAATGAGGGAGGCTCCGTGGGTGTGGGACCCTCCCGGCCAGGTGTGGGATATAATCTCCTGGTGTGCTGTTTGCTAAGACCCTTGGTAAAGCGCAGTATTAGGGTGGGAGTTACCCAATTTTCCAGGGGTTGTGTGTCTTAGATTCCCTTGGCTAGGCAAAGGGATTCCCTTCCCCCTTGCGCTTCCCAGGTGAGGTGATGCCTCGCCCTGCTACAGCTCTTGCTGACCAGCACAGATTGTCCAGCACTCCCCAGTGAGATGAGCCCTGTACCTCAGTTGAAAATGCAGAAATCACCCATCATCTGTGTCGCTTGCACTGGGAGCTGGAGGCTGGAGCTGTTTCTATTGGGCCATCTTGGAG
The DNA here is from genome assembly GCF_002776525.5 of Piliocolobus tephrosceles. NCBI lineage: Eukaryota > Metazoa > Chordata > Mammalia > Primates > Cercopithecidae > Piliocolobus > Piliocolobus tephrosceles. Next base: position 1,876 of record NW_022318924.1, read on the forward strand.
CTCGGGGGATCTAGGGTGTGATTCTTATGAAACAGACAATATATCAGTAACAGTCATCTGTCTTCCACCTTGGTTGTCATAAAGAATAAGAGTTCATCCATCGAAAGCTTTATTTAAACTAATGGTAGAACTTCTCTGTTATCCTTGCAAGTTTTAACTGCTATATGCAGTGATGTTAAAAATATTTTTGACACTGATTTCATCATTCAAGGAACTAACAACTATTCATAAATTATTTTTAGCATTTGTTAACAGAATTAGAAACATATTAATGTTCTTATCTAAGAGACTGACTGAAATTATTGAACAGGTAGAGTCAAAGACAGAATCATGATGCATCCTAGCAATCTCTTTCATGATTGAGATTAAATCTTCATTTAAATAGCTAGAAATCAACCTAAATACTCTCATCCTATGTGATTAAACAGTTACTTTTTAAAAAATTACAAAGCATCTTAGTTGAAAGTTATTCAAAATACCGAAAGGGGAATTAACAGATGAAGTTCAACTAAAAATGCAAAATGAATTGAGAAAACATTTGGTATACATATGATTATAGCATATCCATTTTGCAAAGAGGCAAACACTAGGATCTTAGCAGCCAAATGAGTAAATGATATATATATAATTCACAAAAAAAAAAATAAAAACAAGTAGAGAAACAGGTTTGGAATCATGATCATTCTTGGCCAGCAATTAAATAATGTGAATTCTAACAATTACGCACAATTTCACTGTTTCAAATAGCAATTAAAAATAGCACATAAAATTATAACGCATAGTTGATAAAAATGAAGTGAATCTATACCTTCAAACTTCACTGATGATTTATTAAATCAGTGCTTTTTGGGAAATCCTTGAAGAAGCATGTTACTTACCCCTCTCGGTTCACAAATTACACTTATTGTCATTTATTCTTAGGATACATTCAAAATTAGACCTCCTTTGTTTGTTTTATGAAATTCAAAAATATAAAAGTATTACAGAAAAATATATAGACAAGGTCTGATTATGAGTTTGGAGTAGGGAAGTTCTTCTTAAAGAAGCACATAAAGAGCAACTATATAGTGTAATATTCACTTTTCATAATTTTAAACAGAAACT
>NW_022318925.1:0-2979 GCF_002776525.5 Piliocolobus tephrosceles
AGTTTCTGTTTAAAATTATGAAAAGTGAATATTACACTATATAGTTGCTCTTTATGTGCTTCTTTAAGAAGAACTTCCCTACTCCAAACTCATAATCAGACCTTGTCTATATATTTTTCTGTAATACTTTTATATTTTTGAATTTCATAAAACAAACAAAGGAGGTCTAATTTTGAATGTATCCTAAGAATAAATGACAATAAGTGTAATTTGTGAACCGAGAGGGGTAAGTAACATGCTTCTTCAAGGATTTCCCAAAAAGCACTGATTTAATAAATCATCAGTGAAGTTTGAAGGTATAGATTCACTTCATTTTTATCAACTATGCGTTATAATTTTATGTGCTATTTTTAATTGCTATTTGAAACAGTGAAATTGTGCGTAATTGTTAGAATTCACATTATTTAATTGCTGGCCAAGAATGATCATGATTCCAAACCTGTTTCTCTACTTGTTTTTATTTTTTTTTTTGTGAATTATATATATATCATTTACTCATTTGGCTGCTAAGATCCTAGTGTTTGCCTCTTTGCAAAATGGATATGCTATAATCATATGTATACCAAATGTTTTCTCAATTCATTTTGCATTTTTAGTTGAACTTCATCTGTTAATTCCCCTTTCGGTATTTTGAATAACTTTCAACTAAGATGCTTTGTAATTTTTTAAAAAGTAACTGTTTAATCACATAGGATGAGAGTATTTAGGTTGATTTCTAGCTATTTAAATGAAGATTTAATCTCAATCATGAAAGAGATTGCTAGGATGCATCATGATTCTGTCTTTGACTCTACCTGTTCAATAATTTCAGTCAGTCTCTTAGATAAGAACATTAATATGTTTCTAATTCTGTTAACAAATGCTAAAAATAATTTATGAATAGTTGTTAGTTCCTTGAATGATGAAATCAGTGTCAAAAATATTTTTAACATCACTGCATATAGCAGTTAAAACTTGCAAGGATAACAGAGAAGTTCTACCATTAGTTTAAATAAAGCTTTCGATGGATGAACTCTTATTCTTTATGACAACCAAGGTGGAAGACAGATGACTGTTACTGATATATTGTCTGTTTCATAAGAATCACACCCTAGATCCCCCGAGCTCCAAGATGGCCCAATAGAAACAGCTCCAGCCTCCAGCTCCCAGTGCAAGCGACACAGATGATGGGTGATTTCTGCATTTTCAACTGAGGTACAGGGCTCATCTCACTGGGGAGTGCTGGACAATCTGTGCTGGTCAGCAAGAGCTGTAGCAGGGCGAGGCATCACCTCACCTGGGAAGCGCAAGGGGGAAGGGAATCCCTTTGCCTAGCCAAGGGAATCTAAGACACACAACCCCTGGAAAATTGGGTAACTCCCACCCTAATACTGCGCTTTACCAAGGGTCTTAGCAAACAGCACACCAGGAGATTATATCCCACACCTGGCCGGGAGGGTCCCACACCCACGGAGCCTCCCTCATTGCTAGCACAGCAGTCTGAAATCTAACTGCAAGGCAAGAGCGAGGCTGGGGGAGGAGTGCCTGCCATTGCTGAGGCTTAAGTAAACAAAGCCTCTGGGAAGCTCAAACTGGGTGGAGCCCACAGCAGCTGAAGGAGGCCTGCCTGTCTCTGTAGACTCCACCTCTGGGGATGGGGCAATGCTAAACAAAAAGCAGTAGAAACCTCTGCAGATGTAAAAGACCCTATCTGACAGCTTTGAAGAGAGCAGTGGATCTCCCAACATGGAGGTTGAGATCTAAGAACCGACAGACTGTCTGCTCAAGTGGGTCCCTGACCCCTGAGTAGCCTAACTGGGAGACATCCCCCACTAGGTGCAGACTGACACCTCACACCTCACACAGTGGGGTACACCCCTGAGATGAAGCTTCCAGAGCAAGAATCAGACAGGAATACTCGCTGTTCACCAATATTCAATCTTCTGCAGCCTCCACAGGTGATACCCAGGCAAACAGTGTCTGGAGTGGACCTCAAGCAATCTCCAACAGACCTACAGCTGAGGGTCCTGACTGTTAGAAGGAAAACTAACAAGCAGAAAGGACACCCACACCAAAACCCCATCAGTATGTCACCATCATCAAAGACCAAAGGCAGATAAAACCACAAAGATGGGGAAAAAGCAGGACAGAAAAGTTGGAAATTCAAAAAATAAGAGCACATCTCCCCCTCCAAAGGAACACAGCTCATCGCCAGCAATGGATCAAAGATGGACGGAGAATGACTTTGACGAGTTGAGAGAAGAAGGCTTCAGTCCATCAGAATTCTCAGAGCTAAAGGAGGAACTACGTACCCAATGCAAAGAAACTAAAAATCTTGAAAAAAGAATGGAAGAATAGATAACTAGATTAATCAATGCAGAGAAGGCCATAAATGAACTGACAGAGATAAAAACTATGACACGAGAAATACGTGACAAATGCACAAGCTTCAGTAACCAACTCTATCAACTGGAAGAAAGAGTATCAGTGATTGAAGATGAAATGAATGAAATGAAGCAAGAAGAGAAGACTAGAGAAAAAACAGGAAAAAGAAATGAACAGAGCCTCCAAGAAGTGTGGGATTATGTGAAAAGACCAAATCTACATCTGATTGGGGTGCCTGAAAGTGATGGGGAAAATGGAACCAAGTTGGAAAACACTCTTCAGGATATCATCCAGGAGAACTTCCCCAACCTAGTAAGGCAGGCCAACGTTCAAATCCAGGAAATACGGAGAATGCCACAAAGATACTCCTCGAGAAGAGCAACTCCAAGACACATAATTGTCAGATTCACCAAAGTTGAAATGAAGGAAAAAATGTTAAGGTCAACCAGAGAGAAAGGTTGGGTTACCCACAAAGGGAAGGCCATCAGACTAACAGCAGATCTCTCGGCAGAAATTCTACAAGCCAGAAGATAGTGGGGGGTCAATATTCAACATTCTTAAAGAAAAGAATTTTAAACCCAGAATTTCATATCCAGCCAAACTAAGTTTCATCAG
>NW_022318926.1:0-2494 GCF_002776525.5 Piliocolobus tephrosceles
TAGGTTACCAAAATAAATGTGCAGTTTTGCTCCTACACTTGCCTACCTGCTGGTTCTTTTGTGCTCGCTCTAGTGGTCTTAGAGAAACAAGTCAGATGGTGCCGAACCCGGGAGGAGACCCCTCCTCAGGGCCCCCAGGGTCCAGGGAGCCTCCTCCTCCTTGTTCCACACCGCGGACGGACCAGGACCTGAGACCTGCTTCGCTCACTCTCACAGCCTCTCTGGGGTAAGTGCCTTTGTCTCCTCTTTACCTCCCTTGGCCAAAATCCTGCACAGGTCCGAGGTCCATTTTGAGCCACCAAGTGGCTCGGGAGACCCATTCAGGACAGAGACGTCCGCCTGAAGGTAATCTCCACTTTGGCTCCATGAGCCTCCAGTCTGTCTCTGCTGGTTCCAAAGGACGCTTTGAAGCCAGGCAGAGATCCACTTCCATTTCCATTGTGTCCATTGTGTCCCTCGGCCAAAATCCTGCGCAGGTCCGAGGTCCATTTGGAGCCACCATGTGGCTCGGGAGACCCATTCAGGACGGAGACGTCCGCCTGAAGGTAATCTCCACTTTGGCTTCAAGAGCCTCCAGTCTGTCTCTGCTGGTTCCAAAAGACGCTTGGAAGCCAGGCAGAAATCCACTTCCATTTCCATTGTGTCCACTGTGTCGGTAAAGAGGAAACAAATGGGAAACCCCCAGTCCAAATTTCTAAAGAGCACCCCTTAGGGTGCCTCCTAGCCAATTTAAAAACCTTACAGCTTGAACAAGACCTTAGGAGGAAGCGCTTAATTTTTTGACCTCAGCAATTTCTGCCAGCGGCTAGGCAAGTGGTCCGAAATTAATTATATACAAGGCTTTTGGGCCTTAGGCTCTCGTCCCTATACTCCTTCTCTCCCCGCTCTCCCCACCCCCTCCCTTCCTGCCCAGACTCCTCCTCCTCCCCCCATCCAGACTCCTCCTTCCTCCTCCTTATCTACTAGTAATCCACTCAGTCCCGTGCCTCCTTTGGGGCCCCCAACTGGCTGTCTTGAGTCTCCTATCTCTGCCCACACCCTCCTACAGTGTTAGCACCTTTGCGAGAGGTGGCTGGGGCAGAGGGGGTAGTCAGAGTACATGTCCCTTTTTCATTGGCCGATCTTTCCAAAATTGAGAAGCGTTTAGGTGATTTCTCAGCTAATCCTACCATATAAAGGAATTTAGACACCTTTGTCAGGCCTATGACTTAACTTGGCATGACCTCCAGGTTATCCTAACCTCTACCCTAAACTGACTGAGGTTCTAACCCAGTATACCCGGTTAGATCCGGCCTCCCCCACAGGGGCCACCATTTTGGCATCTTATTTCATTTCTCAATCAGCTCCTGACACTCGTAAAAAAAACCTTCAAAAGGTAGAGGATGGTCCTCAGACACCAATACAAGACCTAGTTAAATTAGCCCTTAAGGTCTATAACTCCAGAGAGGAGACGGCAGGCTTGCCTTGAACAGGAGTTACAGCTCCTAGCAGCGGCTTTACAGCCCAGTCATAACCCCAAACCAGAGAGCACACACCCCATGGACTCCAAAGCTACAAAAGGAGCCTGCCTGCTGTAAGTGCGGCAAGGCAGGACACTATGCCAACAGGTGTCCGCAGGGTCCCCGAGTCCCAACGCAGCCTTGCTATAAGTGCAAGGCATCAGGACATTAGGCCAGTGAATGTCCTAACCCTCGTCCACCAGCAACCCCCTGCCCTGCTTGCCAGCAGGGAGGAAACTGGAAGTCTGATTGCCCCACCCTGAGAACAGGTGCCGCGCCTCCACATGACCCCCTTTCCCAGGATCCTGGGAGCTCCTTCCAGCTCCTACTTCTGGACGATGACAACTGAAGGTGCCAAGACTCGGGGACCCCCATCACCCTCGCCAAGCGGCGGGTAACTCTCCTGGTAGCGGGTAAGACAATTACTTTTTTAATCAACAGCGAGGCTACCTATTCTGTTTTGCCGTCCTTCTCTGGACCTAGCATTCCATCCAATATCTCTGTAGTAGGAGTAAGGGGAAAGACATCCACTCCACGAAAAAACTCCACCCCTTAATTGCTGCCTGGCCAACAACTACTTTGCGCACTCGTTTCTCATTATACCCTCATGCCCTACCCCCTTACTAGGCCGAGAAATCAGTTCAACTTTCCCCCACTCACCTCAAACTTACTAAATTTTCTTAACTATCTCATACTCCCCAACCTTGCCAGGACCTTCCTTCTGGGTTTTGCCCATATTCCAACAAATGCTTCCATTCCTCATTCCTATACTAATACTGTGCCTTATTGTATTTTTCATCCGTACGTCCAAATACCAACCATAGGCCCCGAGCTTAACAACGCCCCTTAACAGCAGGAAGTAGCCAGACAGACCACGGCGCCCCTTTATCACTATTATCAATAAAAGGTTGGACTGTTTGGACGAACGGAGGCAAGATGGTGCACTTTCGGGTTCTTCTTCACCACCAACTCTTCCCGCGCGCGCAACTCTTCCT
>NW_022318927.1:0-2494 GCF_002776525.5 Piliocolobus tephrosceles
AGGAAGAGTTGCGCGCGCGGGAAGAGTTGGTGGTGAAGAAGAACCCGAAAGTGCACCATCTTGCCTCCGTTCGTCCAAACAGTCCAACCTTTTATTGATAATAGTGATAAAGGGGCGCCGTGGTCTGTCTGGCTACTTCCTGCTGTTAAGGGGCGTTGTTAAGCTCGGGGCCTATGGTTGGTATTTGGACGTACGGATGAAAAATACAATAAGGCACAGTATTAGTATAGGAATGAGGAATGGAAGCATTTGTTGGAATATGGGCAAAACCCAGAAGGAAGGTCCTGGCAAGGTTGGGGAGTATGAGATAGTTAAGAAAATTTAGTAAGTTTGAGGTGAGTGGGGGAAAGTTGAACTGATTTCTCGGCCTAGTAAGGGGGTAGGGCATGAGGGTATAATGAGAAACGAGTGCGCAAAGTAGTTGTTGGCCAGGCAGCAATTAAGGGGTGGAGTTTTTTCGTGGAGTGGATGTCTTTCCCCTTACTCCTACTACAGAGATATTGGATGGAATGCTAGGTCCAGAGAAGGACGGCAAAACAGAATAGGTAGCCTCGCTGTTGATTAAAAAAGTAATTGTCTTACCCGCTACCAGGAGAGTTACCCGCCGCTTGGCGAGGGTGATGGGGGTCCCCGAGTCTTGGCACCTTCAGTTGTCATCGTCCAGAAGTAGGAGCTGGAAGGAGCTCCCAGGATCCTGGGAAAGGGGGTCATGTGGAGGCGCGGCACCTGTTCTCAGGGTGGGGCAATCAGACTTCCAGTTTCCTCCCTGCTGGCAAGCAGGGCAGGGGGTTGCTGGTGGACGAGGGTTAGGACATTCACTGGCCTAATGTCCTGATGCCTTGCACTTATAGCAAGGCTGCGTTGGGACTCGGGGACCCTGCGGACACCTGTTGGCATAGTGTCCTGCCTTGCCGCACTTACAGCAGGCAGGCTCCTTTTGTAGCTTTGGAGTCCATGGGGTGTGTGCTCTCTGGTTTGGGGTTATGACTGGGCTGTAAAGCCGCTGCTAGGAGCTGTAACTCCTGTTCAAGGCAAGCCTGCCGTCTCCTCTCTGGAGTTATAGACCTTAAGGGCTAATTTAACTAGGTCTTGTATTGGTGTCTGAGGACCATCCTCTACCTTTTGAAGGTTTTTTTTACGAGTGTCAGGAGCTGATTGAGAAATGAAATAAGATGCCAAAATGGTGGCCCCTGTGGGGGAGGCCGGATCTAACCGGGTATACTGGGTTAGAACCTCAGTCAGTTTAGGGTAGAGGTTAGGATAACCTGGAGGTCATGCCAAGTTAAGTCATAGGCCTGACAAAGGTGTCTAAATTCCTTTATATGGTAGGATTAGCTGAGAAATCACCTAAACGCTTCTCAATTTTGGAAAGATCGGCCAATGAAAAAGGGACATGTACTCTGACTACCCCCTCTGCCCCAGCCACCTCTCGCAAAGGTGCTAACACTGTAGGAGGGTGTGGGCAGAGATAGGAGACTCAAGACAGCCAGTTGGGGGCCCCAAAGGAGGCACGGGACTGAGTGGATTACTAGTAGATAAGGAGGAGGAAGGAGGAGTCTGGATGGGGGGAGGAGGAGGAGTCTGGGCAGGAAGGGAGGGGGTGGGGAGAGCGGGGAGAGAAGGAGTATAGGGACGAGAGCCTAAGGCCCAAAAGCCTTGTATATAATTAATTTCGGACCACTTGCCTAGCCGCTGGCAGAAATTGCTGAGGTCAAAAAATTAAGCGCTTCCTCCTAAGGTCTTGTTCAAGCTGTAAGGTTTTTAAATTGGCTAGGAGGCACCCTAAGGGGTGCTCTTTAGAAATTTGGACTGGGGGTTTCCCATTTGTTTCCTCTTTACCGACACAGTGGACACAATGGAAATGGAAGTGGATTTCTGCCTGGCTTCCAAGCGTCTTTTGGAACCAGCAGAGACAGACTGGAGGCTCTTGAAGCCAAAGTGGAGATTACCTTCAGGCGGACGTCTCCGTCCTGAATGGGTCTCCCGAGCCACATGGTGGCTCCAAATGGACCTCGGACCTGCGCAGGATTTTGGCCGAGGGACACAATGGACACAATGGAAATGGAAGTGGATCTCTGCCTGGCTTCAAAGCGTCCTTTGGAACCAGCAGAGACAGACTGGAGGCTCATGGAGCCAAAGTGGAGATTACCTTCAGGCGGACGTCTCTGTCCTGAATGGGTCTCCCGAGCCACTTGGTGGCTCAAAATGGACCTCGGACCTGTGCAGGATTTTGGCCAAGGGAGGTAAAGAGGAGACAAAGGCACTTACCCCAGAGAGGCTGTGAGAGTGAGCGAAGCAGGTCTCAGGTCCTGGTCCGTCCGCGGTGTGGAACAAGGAGGAGGAGGCTCCCTGGACCCTGGGGGCCCTGAGGAGGGGTCTCCTCCCGGGTTCGGCACCATCTGACTTGTTTCTCTAAGACCACTAGAGCGAGCACAAAAGAACCAGCAGGTAGGCAAGTGTAGGAGCAAAACTGCACATTTATTTTGGTAACCTA
>NW_022318928.1:0-26720 GCF_002776525.5 Piliocolobus tephrosceles
TACATTTGCTGAGGAGTGCTTTACTTCCAATTATGTGGTCAATTTTGGAATAAGTGTGATGTGGTGCTGAGAAGAATGTATATTCTGTTGACTTGGGGTGGAGAGTTCTATAGATGTCTATTAGGTCCGCTTGGTGCAGAGATGAGTTCAATTCCTGGATATCCTTGTTAACTTTCTGTCTCGTTGATCTGTCTAATGTTGACAGTGGAGTGTTGAAGTCTCCCATTATTATTGTATGGGAGTCTAAGTCTCTTTGTAAGTCTCTAAGGACTTGCTTTATGAATCTGGGTGCTCCTGTATTAGGTGCATATATATTTAGGATAGTTAGCTCTTCCTGTTGGATTGATCCCTTTACCATTATGTAATGGCCTTCCTTGTCTCTTTTGATCTTTGATGGTTTAAAGTCTGTTTTATCAGAGACTAGGATTGCAACCCCTGCTTTTTTTTGTTCTCCATTTGCTTGGTAGATCTTCCTCCATCCTTTTATTTTGAGCCTATGTATGTCTCTGCATGTGAGATGCGTCTCCTGAAGACAGCAGACTGATGGGTCTTGACTCTTTATCCAGTTTGCCAGTCTGTGTCTTTTAATTGGAGCATTTAGTCCATTTACATTTAAGGTTAATATTGTTATGTGTGATCTTGATCCTGCCATTATGATATTAACTGGTTATTTTGCTCATTAGTTGATGCAGTTTCTTCCTAGGCTCGATGGTCTTTACCTTTTGGCATGTTTTTGCAGTGGCTGGTACCAGTTGTTCCTTTCCATGTTTAGGGCTTCCTTCAGGGTCTCTTGTAAGGCAGGCCTGGTGGTGACAAAATCTCTAAGCATTTGCTTATCTGTAAAGAATTTTATTTCTCCTTCACTTATGAAACTTAGTTTGGCTGGATATGAAATTCTGGGTTTAAAATTCTTTCTTTAAGAACGTTGAATATTGGCACCCACTCTCTTCTGGCTTGTAGAGTTTCTGCCGAGAGATCTGCTGTCAGTCTGATGGGCTTCCCTTTGTGGGTAACCCGACCTTTCTCTCTGGCTGCCCTTAAGATTTTTTCCTTCATTTCAACTTTGGTGAATCTGGCAATTATGTGTCTTGGAGTTGCTCTTCTGGAGGAGTATCTTTGTGGCGTTCTCTGTATTTCCTGAATTTGAATGTTGGCCTGCCCTGCTAGGTTGGGGAAGTTCTCCTGGATGATATCCTGTAGAGTGTTTTCCAATTTGGTTCCATTTTCCCCCTCACTTTCAGGCACCCCAATCAGACGTAGATTTGGTCTTTTGACATAATCCCATACTTCTTGCAGGCTTTGTTCATTTCTTTTTCTTCTTTTTTCTTTTGGTTTCTCTTCTCGCTTCATTTCATTCATTTGATCCTCCATCGCTGATACTCTTTCTTCCAGTTGATCGAGTTGGTTACTGAAGCTTGTGCATTTGTCACGTATTTCTCGTGTCATGGTTTTCATCTCTGTCATTTCGTTTATGACCTTCTCTGCATTAATTAGTCTAGCTGTCAATTCTTCCACTCTTTTTTCAAGATTTTTAGTTTCTTTGCGCTGGGTACGTAATTCCTCCTTTAGCTCTGAGAGGTTTGATGGACTGAAGCCTTCTTCTCTCATCTCATCAAAATCATTCTCTGACCAGCTTTGATCCGTTGCTGGCGATGGGCTGTGCTCCTTTGCAGGAGGAGATGCGCTCTTATTTTTTGAATTTCCAGCTTTTCTGCCCTGCTTTTTCCCCATCTTTGTGGTTTTATCTGTCTCTGGTCTTTGATGATGGTGACGTACTGATGGGGTTTTGATATAGGTGTCCTTCCTGTTTGATAGTTTTCCTTCTGACTGTCAGGACCCTCAGCTATAGGTCTGTTGGAGATTGCTTGAGGTCCACTCCAGACCCTGTTTGCCTGGGTATCAGCAGCAGAGGTTGCAGAAGATAGAATATTGCTGAACAGCGAGTGCACCTGTCTGATTCTTGCTTTGGAAGCTTCCTCTCAGGGGTGTACTCCACCCTGTGAGGTGTGGGGTGTCAGACTGCCCCTAGTGGGGGATGTCTCCCAGTTAGGCTACTCAGGGGTCAGTGACCCACTTGAGCAGGCAGACTGCCCCTTCTCAGATCTCAACCTCCGTGTTGGGAGATCCACTGCTCTCTTCAAAGCTGTCAGACAGAGTCGTTCGCATTTCACAGGCTTCTACTCCTTTAGCTGAGCCCTGTCCCCAGAGGCGCAGTCTACAGAGACAGGCAGGTTTCCTTGAGCTGCTGTGAGCTCCACCCAGTTCCAGCTTCCCAGCGGCTTTAGTTACCTACTTAAGCCTCAGCGATGGCGGGCGCCCCTCCCCCAGCCTCGCTGCTGCCTTGCGGTTAGATTGCCGCAGACTGCTGTGTTAGCAAGGAGAGAGGCTCCGTGGGCGTGGGACCCTCCCGGCCAGGTGTGGGATACAATCTCCGGTGTGCCGGTGTTACAGCGAAGTATTGGGGTGGGAGTTACCCGATTTTCCAGGTGTTGTGTGTCTCAGTTCCCCTGGCTAGGAAAAGGGACTCCCTTCCCCCTCGCGCTTCCCAGGTGAGGCGATGCCTCGCCCTGCTTCAGCTCTCGCTGGTCGGGCTGCAGCAGCTGACCAGCACCGATTGTCCGGCACTCCCGAGTGAGATGACCCCAGTACCTCAGTTGAAAATGCAGAAATCACCGGTCTTCTGTGTCGCTCGCGCTGGGAGATGGAGACTGAAGCTGTTCCTATTCGGCCATCTTCCTGCTTTCAATTCTTTAAGAGACAGTCTCACTCTGTTGCCCAGACTGGAATGCAGTGGCATGATCACAGCTCACTTGAATTCCTGGGCTCAAGTGACACTCCTCCCTCATCTTCCTGAAGAGCTAGGATTATAGGTGTGTGTCACCAGGCCTGGCTAATTTTTTTAAACAAGTTTTGTAGAGACAGGGTCTCACTATTTTGCTCAGGCTAGTCTCAAACTCTTGGTCTCAAGTGATCTTCTTGTCTCACACTACCAAAGTGTTGGGATTACAGGTGCAAGCCACCACACCCAGCCCCTGCTTTCAATTCTTTTGGATATGTAACTCGGAAGTGGAGTTCCTGGGTCATATAATTCCACGCTTAATTTCTTGAGGATATGCCATAGTTTCCCACAGCAGTTGCACCATTTTACATCCTCACCAGCAATGCACGATGTTTCTAAACATTCTGCCACCACTTATTTATTATTGTTTTGATAATAGCCAACCTAATAGGTGTGAAGTTGTATATCACTGTCGTTCTGACTTGCATTTCCCTAATGACTATTGATGCTGAGGATCTTTTCATGTGCTTGTCAGTCATCTGTGTATCTTCTTTGGAGAAATATCTATTTGAGTCTTCTGCCTGTTTTTAAATAGCATTTTCTTTGTTGAATTGTAGGAATTTAAAAATATATGTATATTGAATATTAATACCTAGCCAGATATGTGATTTTGAATATTTTCTTGATTCTATGGGTTGCCCTTTTACTTTGTTCAATGTACAAAGATTTTCAACATTGATAAAGTCCACATTATCTAGTTTTTTGTTTGCTGCCTATGCTTTTGGTGTCATACCCAAGAAATGACTGCCAAATCTAATGTCATGAAGCTGTCCCCCTATTTTTTTTCTAAGAGTTTTATGGTTTTAGCTCTTGTGTATAGGTCTTTGATCCATTTTGAATTAATTTTTATATTCAGTAGGCAGAGGTCTGACTTCATTCTTTTGCAAGTGGATATCCAATTTTCCCAACACCATTCGTTGAAAAGACTATTCTCTCTCCATTGAATTGACACCCTTGTTGAAAATTATTGCATCTTATATGCAAGGGCTTATTTCTGGGCTCTTGATTCTATTCTATTTTCTTGATTTTATTTTGGATCATTCATTGTCATTGTACAAAAATACAACTGATTTTTGCAGCCTGATTTTGTATTCTGCAACTTTGCTGACTTCATTTATTAGTTCTAATGGTTTTGTGTGTGGCATCTTGGATTTTCTACATATATAATCATGTCAAAAAAAAGATAGGTTTACTTCTTCCTTTCCAATTTGGATACCTTTCACTTCTTTATATCGTCTAATTGTTCTGGCTAGAAGTTCTGATACTATGTTGAATGGAAGTGGAAAAAGTGGGCATCCCCATTTTGTTCCTGATTTTAAAGGAAAAGCTTTCAGTCTTTCACCACTGAATATGATGTAAGCTGTGGGTTTTTCACATAAGGCCTTTATCACATTAAGGTAGTTTCCTTCTTTTCCTAGTTTGTTGAGTGTTTTTAACATGAAAGTTGTATTTTTCCAAATGGTTTTTTCGGCATCCATTGATGCTGAAAACCCATCATCAAATGATCACGAGTTTTTTTTTCCCCTCCATTCTGCTACTGTGGTATATTACAATCAATGATTTATTTTCATATGTTGAACAATCCTTATATTCTAGGGTCATGTTGTGTAATTCTTTTTAATATGCTGCTGCAATCAGTTTGCTGTTTTTTTTTTTTTTAGCACTAACATTCATTAAGGGAAATTGGTCTGCAGTTTTGTTTTGTTTTTCCTGTCTTTGGTATGAGTCCAATGCTGCCTTTCGTAAAATGAGTTAGGAAGTGTTGTCTTCTCTTCAATGTTTTGGAAAGATTTTGGAAATAACCAGTGTCAGTTGTTCTTTAAATACCTGGTAGAATTCATCAGTGAAGCCAACTGGTCCAGGTATTTTGTAAATAGAAAGGTTTTTTTTTTTTTTTTTTTGAGACAGGGTCTCACTCTGTTGCCCAGGCTGTTGCCCAGGCTGGAGTGCAGTGTGCACAATCAGGGCTCACTGTGTGGCCTCCTGGGCTCAAGTGATACTCCTGCCTCAGATCCCTGAGTAGCTAGGACTACAGGTGTGTGCCACCATACCTGGCTAATTTTTTGAATTTTTTAGTAGAGATAGTGTTTCGCCATATTGCCCAGGCTGCTCTTGCTGTGCTCAAGTGATCCACCCGCTTTGGCCTCCCAAAGTGTTGGGATTACAGACGTGAGCCACCGCACCCAGCTGAGAGGCTATTAATTTCTGAGTCAATCTCCTTCCTAGGTATAGGTCTATTCAGATTTTCTATTTCTTTGTGATTCAGTCTCGGTAGGTTTTGTGTCTCTAAGAGTTTGTCCACTTCATCTGGGTATTCAACTTATTGGCATATAGTTGTTATGCTATACTCTTCTAGTCCTTTTTATTTCTGTGGAATTGGTACTAATGACTCCATTTTCATTAATGATTTTAGTAATTTGAGTTTCTTTTTTTTTCCTTAGTCCATCTAGCTAATATTTTGTGATTTTTGTTGATCTTTTCGAAGAACCAACTTTGGCTTAGTTGATTTTCCTCTTATTGTTTTTTGATTTTCTATTTCATTTATCTCTGCTCTAATTTTTATTATTTCCTTCTTTCTGCTAGCTTTGGGTTTAGGTTGTTATTCTTTTTCTAGTTTCTTAACTTATAAAGTTATAAAATGAGACTGCTGTTATGAGATTTAAAAAAAACTAATTTTTTTTAATGTTTACAGCAATATCAGTATTGCTTTTTCTGCATACTATTAAGTTTTGGTATGTTGCATTTCTGTTTTAACTCATTTTTAAATATTTTCTAATTTCCCTTATGATTTCTTCTTCTTCTTTTTTTTTTTGAGATGGAGTCTCGCTCTGTCGCCCAGGCTGGAGCGCAGTGGCCGGATCTCAGCTCACTGCAAGCTCCGCCTCCTGGGTTCACGCTATTCTCCTGCCTCAGCCTCCTGAGTAGCTGGGACTACAGGCACCCACCACCTCTCCCGGCTAGTTTTTTTGTATTTTTTAGTAGAGACAGGGTTTCACCATGTTAGCCAGGATGGTCTCGATCTCCTGACTTCGTGATCTGCCCGTCTAAGCCTCCCAAAGTGCTGGGATTACAGGCTTGAACCACCGCGCCCGGCCATGATTTCTTCTTTAACTTATTGGTTGTTTGAGTGTGTTTAATTTTCACATATTTGTAAATTTTCCAGTTTTCCTTCTGTTATTGATTTCAAACTTCATTCTCTTTTTGGAGAATATGCTTTGAAGAATATACTGTTTTGCAATACACTTTTTATGGCATCTGTTTTAAAAAATCTAGTGAAACTTACTTTGTGGTCTAACATGCTCTATCTTGGAGAATGTCCCATGTGTACTTCAGAAGGTGTATGCTACTGTTGTTGGGTAAAGTGTTTTATATATGTGGGTTGCATCTAGTTGGTTTATTGTGTTGTTCAAGTTCTTACATTTTTTTACTTACCTTTTGTGTGGCTGTTCTATCCATTACTGAATGCGGGGTATTGAATTCCTCAACTATTCTTGCATAGCTATTTTCCTCTTCAATTCTGTTCATTTTTGCTTCCTCTATTTTGATAGTCTATTAAGTGCATAAATGTTTATAAGTATAATATTACTGTGCAGAATTAAACCTTCTAGTAACATATATCCTTTGTCTCTTGTAAACTTTTTGGATTTAAGATAAACATTTTTGATTTAAAATGTATTTGATATTATAGCCATCATGGTTCGCTTTTGGTTACTATTTGCCTACCTTCTTCTATCCTTTCATTTTCAACTTATTTATGTCTTTGGATCTAAAATGAGTCTCATGTAGACACCATATAGCTGGATCATGCCTTCCTATCCAGTCTATTAATCTCTGTCTCTTTGATTGGAAAGTTTAGTCCATTTACACTTAATTATTGACAAAAAGTGAATTCTACCATTTTGTTAAGAGTTTTCCATATGCCTTATAGTTTTTTAACTCCTCATTTCCTGCATTACTGTCTTCATTTGTTCTTAAATTTTTTAGTGAAATATTTTAATTCCCTCTCATTTTTTTGTGTGTGTACATCCTGTATCTGTTTTCCTTATGGCCACTATGAAGATTACATTTAACATCCTAAAGTAATACTTTGAATTTATACCAGCTTAACTTCAATAGCATACAAAAATTCTCCTCTTATACTGCTCTATCCTCACCGCTTTCAGTTACTGATGTCGTAAATTACGTCTTTACATATTGTATGCCCTAAATCATAGACTGATTTTTTAAATGCATGTCTGAGGACAAGTTGAATGTAGTTCTTATCTTTCTTCCTCTATAGATATGGAGTTTTTTTTTCCCCCTCTGAACTCTATCATGATTTTTTCTTTATTTTTGATTTTCTCTAGTTTGAATATGGTATGTCTAGGTATAGTTGTTTTTGTGGCATCTGACATTAATTTGGGGGAAATTCACGGTCATTGTTGCAAATATTTCTTCTGTTTCTCTCTTCTCTTTTGGGTATTCACATTATGTAGGTGTTTTACCTTTTAGAGTTGTCTCAAAATTCTTTGATATTCTGTTCTGTTTTTTTGTTTTGTTTTGTTTCTCAGCCCTTGTTCTCTTTGCTTTTCAGTTTTGGAGGTATGCAGTGAGAGATCACCACGCTCAGTTTTTTTTTTTTCCTCAGCTGTGTTCATTCTACCAATAAGCCCATCAAAGACACTGTTTATGTCTGTTACAGTGTTTTTGATCTCTAGCATTTATTTTTGATTCTTAGGAGTTTCATCTCTTTGCTTACGGTACCCATCTGTTCTTGCACAGTACCTACTTCATCCACTGGAACACTTAGCATATTAATCGCAATGATTTTTAAATTCCCAGTCTGATAATTCCAGCATTCCTGCCATGTCTACTTCTGATGCTTGCTTTGTCTCTTCAAATTGTATTTTTTTTCCCATTTGATATGCCTTGTAATTTTTCTTCATAGCCAAACATTCCAGGTAAAAGGAACTGCTGTAGACAGGCCTCTAGTAATATGGTGGGGATATGTGGGGGTGGAGAAGTATTCTATAGTCCTATGGTTAAGTCTTGGTCTTTTTATATTTTGAGATGGAGTCTTGCTCTGTCGCCAGGCTGGAGTGCAGTGGTTCAATCTTGGCTCACTGCAACCTCACCTCCCAGGTGCGGTTCTCCTGCCTCAGCTGGGACTATAGACATGTGGCACCATGCCCGGCTAATTTTCTGTAGTTTTAGTAGAGACGAGGTTTCACTGTGTTAGGCAGAATGGTCTCAACCTCCTGACTTCATGATCCACTCGCCTTGGCCTCCCAAAGTACTGGGATTATAGGTGTGAGCAACCGTGCCCAGCCAGGTCTCAGTCTTTTAGTGAGCCTTTTAGTGAGCTTCACGAGTTTTTCTCAATTTTTCCTTCCCTGTTAAATGGGAGATGACGGCTAGAGTGAGCTGAATTTGGATATTTCCCTTCCTCTAGGTAAGTTAGTATTTGATTATACTCCAGGAGGGTAGGCTCAGGTTAAGTAGTTTCTCCTGGGGTTAGGGTTTATTAAGAAGAACAGAGTGCTCTGGTGTGTTTCACAATAGTTCCCTTTCCCCTTCCCTGCTGAAACATGAGGGAATTTTCCTCTAATATTTACTGTGAGAACCTGGTTGTTCTGAAGGACTTATTCCACAGGTCCCTTAGGTTCCATTGAGTTTTCACAAAAGTATAGTGGCTCCCCTGTAACTGAGTTTCCCTGAAGTTTTTAACTCTCATAGTTGTCTGCACTGAACCTCTAGCAATTTTTCAATTATAGTTTAGATTTGCCTACCTGACAGTTTCCCACGCTTATTAGTGTTCATGAGTCTGCTCTGGTAAGCCCCTTTCTCCCTCACTCATCCATCTTGAATTCCCATGTGTATGCGGGTCTGCTTAATGGTGTTCCATAGGTCTGTTAGGCTCTGTTCAGTTTTCTTCCATCTTTTTTGTTTCTGTTCCTCAGATTTGTGAATTTCAAGTGTTATGTCTTTAAGTTTGCTGATTCATTTTTCTGCCTGCTGAAAACTGCTTTTTAATCCCTCTAATGATTTTTTTTCAGCAATTGTACTTGTCAACTCATTTCTTCATTATTCTTTTTTATCTTCTTTATTTTGTCTCTGCTGCAGGATGCTCATCATGACTTAGAACTCCTGAGTACATTGTCATGATGAACACGTGCAGAGAGATTTACTAGCATACAATATGAATCTTCACACTCATGGGGAAAAAGTATTTTCTAGCCTGGACTGAATATATATATAAGTGTTTTTATAGCTGTCCTCTGTAAATAATCTCAGGGTGGCCTGTTGCTGTCTAACGCTACAAAAGGGAGGGCTGTTAATAGTGGCCACTTCCTCCTGCATACAGTGGAGAGAAGCCTGATTATAGATGGCGCCATCATCGCCTTAAAAGATGATATTAAACTAAGAAGTCATTTTAGCTGCTTGATTGACTATTTTTTATGTTTTTTAAATTCATTTATTGATATTTACTTTTGCTCACACATCATTATCTTGGCATTGTCAATATCTTCCTTTAGTTCTGTGAGAATCTTTAAGACAGTTGTTTTAAAGCCTTTGTCTAGTAAGTTCACCATTTCATCTTCCTCATGGATTTTTGTCAATTTATGTTTTCATTTGAATCGATCATACTTTTTCTTTGCTTTGTCATTTTTTTTTGAACTCTAAATATTTGAATCTTATAATACAGTATTCTGGAAATCAGTTTATCTCCCTTCCCTACGGTTTGCTTTTTTTTTTTTTTTTAATTGTTATAAGGTGTTCTGTGTAAGAGATAAGCCTGAGGTATAAACTTAAGGCCTTTCTCTTTCTCTCAGCCTGCCTTTTCCTCTGGGCATGCATAGTGACTTTCTAAATTCCCCTATATATGTAGCTGCTTTTGAATGTTTTAATCCTATAATTTATGGGTCCCAAAAGAGAAGAAGAAAAATGTAGGGGAAAATGTAGGTACTGTCCTTATAAATCCCTTGAAGATACTTCAGCCTGTGTGGGTTGCAACAATGGCATCCTGTCTTTGCCTCTGCACTTCTACAACCCAAAGCAGTAATCCACAAACAGAACCTGGATCCCCAATATTTGGAGGATAAGGTCCCTAATTGCCCATTCTGTCTTCCACAAGTTGTCCTATAAACTCTAGTACCTGCTAGCTGGAGCACTGGAAGATGGTTGGGTAGTAGCACACTAGGTTAAAACTGACCCAGATTAACCACAATCTACTAGTCAAGCCTTTTCCAGTAAGCTGTAAGCCTTTGAATAGACTATAAAGTTCCAAAATAGTTATATCAGAGAGATCCTGCCAGTTCAATGGTTGTCCAGATGGAGAAACAGATTCCTGATATATACTACTCTGCCATCTTCTGCTCCCCTATAGACTTTTGTAAGCTAAGTATATTTGGTGTGGGTTAAAAAAATAGAAACTCTTCAAGATGACTGTACTGTTACTTTAAATGACCCATGTTACTTTAATATTATCTAAATAATACTAAGAATAATTTGATTCATGTCTATAAAAAATAAGTGTTGTGTTTTTATTTCCTGAAATTTTTCTTTTAACCAATATTAGTTATAAAACCATTTTTGGCAGCAAATGGAAAATGTTATCTCCTCCCTAAAATCTGTGGTGTTTATTACAGTTACAGAATTGAAAGATGAGTCATTGAAGATTACAATGGTAAATCTCTTTATACTACAATGGAAAACTGGCAATCAATTTCTCTTTCTATGAATTAGATATTTCTTATTTTACACACACACACACACACACACACACGTGAGTAAATCTTTAAAGGACCTCATAACATTTCTATGAGCTATGTATTATTCCTATAAAACTAAGTAGAGATCATAAATCAAATTAATGACAAAACTGAGAATAAAATTCATGACAAATCATTCTTCAGTGTGTAACCACAGTGGTTGATCTGTTATTTTTAATGAAATTTAGGGGGGAAAAAGAGTATTTGATCTTTTTAAAAAAAACAAGTAGGGAATAAATTATAAATTTAGGGAGATTAAATGCTACTATTTTGTGGGTACTTAACTACTGGAACAAGATGCGCTAAACCTTGTAAAGTAATAAGGTAACACTACTAGTAAATGCTAGTAAATATGAAGTCAGAGATCTGATATTAAAGTTACAACACTTGTTCTTTGGTGTCAGCCAAGATGGAGAAAGTAACCATAGCTTCTCTCTCCTACTGATTGTTTACAGAGTACACAGTGATTACCTGATGACACTGAATGTAAAATAATAGCAGGCACATTTGGGACTGAAGTCAGAGCTTGAATAACAGCTCTTAATGGGGCTAGGCCTAATTGTGGAGCTGTAATACTATAATGATGACAGTGTTAGCACCCGAAGCCCAGAGAGAAGACCTACCTACCTCTTTGGCTAATGGAAACAAAAAAAAAAAGAGCTGATATTGTCTAAAGAACTGAGGTAAGAGGAATCTCTTTCTCTCTTTTTTCTTTTCTTTTGTTCTTTGTCCCAAAGGTCAGTTGTGTACAACTACATAATTGCAAAGGGAGTTAATACTCTGTAAGAAACCTCTTCTGGTCAGAGTAACTGGAAATGGGGTCCCCTGGAAGCTGGAGAGTGGGGGGGAAATTCTTGGAAAGAAGAGAGCTAAAGAAGGTGGATTCTCTAATTTTGTATGTGAACTGACCCAAGTTCCAGGGTCACCCCTGAGCTGTGAATACTTGGAACAGTATAAAAGAAGTACAAGAAAAGCTTTTAAAACATAAACATAGTATATACTGCTGCCCAAGTCTCAAACTAACTCGTAAATGGTTCATGTACTGGACAGACACTAACAGTATAGCAAAGGCTGAGCCACTACCCACAGAAAGTGAGACAGAATTTACAATCTGAACCCAATCAGATCAATTGCTAAAACTAACTAATTAAAATTCCCCAGAGGATTTTAACAGGAGTTAAATAATTTACTTACAATGTAGTGTTCAGAATGTCCAGGATACAATCCAAAATTTCTCAACATAGAGCAAGGAAAATTTGACCAGTTCTCATTGGAAAAGAAATCAACCAATATCAACTCCAAGGTAAGCCAGATATTGAAATTGTCAGAAGAATAATTTTAAGCAGTTATTATAACTATTCTCCATGACATAAAGGGCAATAATTTTGAAATAAATGTAAAAATACAAGTTCTTAGCAGAGAAATTGGAAACCATTAACAAAAAAACCAAATGGAGAATTTAGAACTGAAAATATATCCGAAATAAAAGCCACTAGATATGTTCAAAGGCAGAATGAAGATGAAAGAGGGCAAAAGTCAGCGAATTTGAAGATAGATCATAGAAATAACCTAAAATTAATACAGAGTAAAAAAGATTTTAAAAATTAACAGAGTCTCAGGGATTTGTGAGACATTACCAAAAAATCTAAAATTCGTGTTATAGAAGCAGCAAAAAAAAAAAAAAAAAAGAGTAAATATCCCAAATTTGGTAAAAGACATAAATTTACAGAATCATAAAGTTCACTGGACCCAGAAGGATAATCTAAAAGAAAACTACACCCAGATACAGCATAATCAAATTGCTGCAACTAAAGCTGAAGAAAAAATATTTTCCAAGCAGCCAGAGAAATTTGCCATTACACGTAAGGAAATAGCAATTTGAATTGATTGCTCATTTCTTTTCAGGAACCATGGAGCAAAAGATAGTGGAATAATATTTTATTTTACTTTTTTAAAATGCTGAAATAAAAGAACAGTCAACCCAGATTTCTGTATCTAGTGAAAATATCCTTCAGGAGTAATATGGAGATAAAGACATTTCCTAATGAAGAAAAGCTAAGAAAAGGTTTCACCAACAGACCTGTTCTAAAAACAAAAACTCAAACAACAACAACCATGATCATCACTTAACAGTTACTATGAGTCAGTTTTCTAAGTGCTTTACATAGATTAATTCACTTTATCCGAGAAACATGGTACTATTAACATCCTTATTATATAGATGAGAAAACGAAAACAAAAAAGGCATTAACATAGTAGAACACAAGCAATCTGTCTTCGGAGATGAGGCTCTTAATCATTACTTCGTAATATCTCCCAACTTACTTATATAAAAAATTTGGAGGATATTAAGTTGTCCAAATAGTAGGAAACCATTTCAAACATATGCAATGATTTAAACATTTATTTTTATTTAATGCTGCTCTCTAGACATAAAAATAGGAAAGTAAGGCGCCAACTTGATGCATTAATTTACCTGAAAAAAATATGCTATAGAACTATGGTAAAATACTGATTTATCCATAGTAACCACAACAATAAACATTTTTCCAGTACTTACTATGTGTCAGAATTTGTTTTAGGTAAAAAAGAATAAGATAAAGCTCCTGTCTTTAAGAAGTTTCTACTAACTAGGTGATACAGATATGCAAATAATTAATTACAATATACTATGACATGTTCCATAGCAGAAACATGTACAAAGCCAAAAGTGCATACAGAATAGAAAGGCTGTAGAAAGGAAGCACCAATCTAATCATGGCTATTATAAAAATAATGATTTTAAAAATGGCTTTGAGAAGCACAAAAAATGAACATTCAGGGAAATATCCCCTTTTCTATAACTAATGTAAACTACTATGTCTGTTTCAAAGTTTGTAAATATATTCTCAGTTAAATCAGCAATGCACAGACAGAAAAGCCAGAAGGTGCGCCCATGCTGTTTATATGTATTAATTTTCAAAGCTTTCAGGATAAAGATGAACAACTTATTCCAAAGTAATTAGAATCAGCTCCTGCTAATTAATTTTCCACTCACTCAGCAGTCCAGTGCTTGGTAATTATGAGGATACAAAAGGGAGAAAAAAAATTAATTCAGAAAAACCTTTCAATATAACAAAAAGTGATATTTCTATACTGGATCAAGAAAGCTATATTTAATTTGAAGAATTATCTTTTTTTTTTTTTTTTTTTTTTTTTTTTTTTTTTTTTTTGAGACGGACTGTGAGATCCTTAAGGGGAGGACCATTTCTTATTTTTCTTTCTAATCTTAGAATCCCTAATGCTTAATATGGGACTTGGCAAATAAGCATATTACTATGTTTTACCAAATTAAAATTTTATTACAAAAGAATTAGCAAGAGAATGAAGTTTAATTCTTTCTTGATGTTATTGCTTGTATAAAGAAAGAGTTCTTTTATGTTTGAAAACCACTTAATTCCACAGGAAAAACAGGATCCCCTGAACTCATTGGTGTAGGTAATATAAGTAATGGTTAAAAAAGGAACACTATGAAAGAATCAACTTGTGTTCCTTAAAGGCCAGCACAAACTTTAGCTTTAGTCTCTATCATGGTACCTTAATTCTTTATTTGCTTTTACTAAAATTAAATGTTATAGTACACGTGACAGCAAAGAGAATATAGTAACTAATGACCCATTCATAATCTTCTCTACCTGTGCTTCAAGTGGCTGCCACTGATGGGATATATACTGTCTATGTAACAGAAAGAACATTACAACTCATATTCCATACTAGTCAATGGACACATTTAATTTTATATTTATACTGCACACAGGATACATAAATGGCTATCAATTATGAAACCCTGAAACTATACAGTTGCTATATATTTTTAGGTTGCTCTGAGATCAACTATTAATTAATGCTCATTAAATCAACAGATTCTAAGTTGATACTTCTAACTTAAGTGATGTAATTGTCCTAATTTAGGGGATTTAAACCTAAGAGTTGCTAAAATAGTGGCAAATAATTACCATTAAATTGAGGATGGATATCAACATCTGTGTCAACAAAGGCATAGTTTTAGGTAGACTAATTTAATATAATAATAGTATATCATTAATGTAATATAATAATTTAAATATACCCAGTTGCCAAGTGTTAAAAGATTAACAATATGAATTGAGCTTTATTTTTCACAACAACACATCAACATGCCTATTTATAAATTGGAATATAAGCTCCTAACTTGTGAGAACAAGTTACTTTAATAAACTTGGCAGTTTAGTTTTATTAAATTAGTATTTACCTACAATTAATGGATATCAACTGATGATTATATACAATCACAGAAAACAGTAACTTTACATAGTAATAAACTGGATTCTCTGGGTTAGGAATTGATAACTTCTACCAGTAGTAATATAACAGTCTCTGAAAGTTTAACTTAACAGGCAGGAAAAAAAAAAAAAACCAAAAAACAAAACAACAACAACAATAAAAAGAAATGAAGTGGGAAAATTGTGGCTACAGAATACTAAAGCTCTTAACCCTGGAAAAAAAAGGGGCAAACTTAAGTGTTAGGACTAAAGTTTCTTAGGTTTATCAATATAGTGTATTGATTAGTGGTATGGAATTAACTTTCTCTGCAACATGTTGGTGACTTTCTTACCTAGAGAGCATGCCCAGAGGTGTAACATTAAGTGATCCCATCAGCATTGCCAGGGCCATCCCTGGTGCTTCCCGTTCTATTACTTCTTTTGTGGCCTGTAATTAAAGATTAAATAGCAAACTGAGTGAAATAAGCCAAAAAAGAATGAAGTCAGACTAGTAAAACCCACTTAAAAATGATTATAAACCAGGCTTTCAATAACCATACTTTTAGTTTCTGAAACATTTATCTTTCTGAGGCATCCAGACTCAACTTGCAAGGACCACTGAATAAAAGCTGAGGATCAAGAAAATAAAGAAGATTTTTATATTAGCAGTCCTTTCATATTGCTTATAGCTCAGAAGTATTTGATAGAAATCTCATCTCACTAATAACTTAAATTCTAAAAATGAAGCTTCAGATGGCTATAACAAATTAGTAGATTTTTCACTGGGTAAGTAATCTGGGTATTTTCCTTTGTCTATTACTCTTGAAATACTTAGTCCCTGAAAACCTGAGGTCTCTCTCCTAGCTCTATGCTTTTATAATACGATTAAAAAGATCTCAAGAAGTCATCATGTCAACCTTCCCCATGTACTGGCTAGAGGAAAAATTCTACATTTACATCTTCCAAATCTTTAATATAAATTAACTGTTTTTTTTTTTTTTTTTCAGATTTCTCCACTTTTTTAAAAAAATTATACTTTAAGCTCTGGGGTACATGTGCAGAATGTGCAGGTTTGTTAACCTAGGTATACACGTGGCATGGTGGTTTGCTGCACCCATCAACCCGTCTATATTAGGTATTTCTCCTAATGCCATCTCTCCCTTAACCCTCCACCCCGACAGGCCCTGGTGTGTGATGTTCCCCTCCGTGGGTCCATGTGTTCTCATTGTTCAAATCCCACTTATGAGTGAGAACATGCAGTGTTTTGTTTTCTGTTCCTGTGTGTGTTTGCTGAGAATCATGGTTTCCAGCTTCATCTATGTCCCTGTGAAAGACATAAACTCATCCTTTTTTATGACTGCATAGCATTCCATGGCATATATGTGCCAAATTTTTTTTGGGCATTAATGATGGGCATTTGGGTTGGTTCCAAGTCTTCACTATTGTGAATATTGCTGCAATAAACATACGTGTGTATGTGTCTTTAGAGTAGAATGATATATAATCTTTTGGGTACATACCCAGTAATGGTTCAAATGGTATTTCTGGTTCTAGATCCTTGAGAAATTGCTACACTATCTTCCACAATGGTTGAATTAATTTACACAATGGTGTAAATTAATTTACCATTGTGTAAATTAATTCAACAGTATAAAAGTATAAAAACAGTATAAAAGCATTCCTATTTTTCCACATCCTATCCAGCATCTATTGTTTCCTGACATTTTAATGATCGCCATTCTAACTGGCATGAGATGGTATCTCATTGTGGTTTTTGACTTGCATTTTTCTAATGACCAGTGACCATTAGCTTTTTTATATATGTTTGTTGGCTGCATAAATATCTTTGTTTTGAGAAGTGTCTGTTCATATCTTTTGCCCACTTTTTGATGGTGTTGTTTTTTTCTTATAAATTTGTTTAAGTTCTTTGTAGATTCTGGATATTAGCCCTTTGTCAGATAGACAGATTGCAAAATTTTTCTCCCATTCTGTAGGTTGTCCGTTGACTCTGATGATGGTTTCTTTTGCTGTGCAGAAGCTCTTTAATTAGATCTCGTTTGTCAATTTTGGCTTTTGTTGTGATTGTTTTTTGTGTTCTAGTTATGAAATTTTTGCCCATGCCTATGTCTTGAATAGTATTGCCTATGTTTTCTTCTAGGGTTTTTATGGTTTTAGGTCTTATATGTAAGTCTTTAATCCATCTTGAGTTAAATTTTGTATAAGGTGTAAGGAAGGGATCCAGTTTCAGTTTTCTGCATGTGGCTAGCCAGTATTCCCAACACCATTTATTAAATAGAAAATTCTTTCCCCATTGCTTGTTTTTATCAGGTTTATCAAAGATAAAATGGTTGTAAATGTGTGGCGTTATTTCTGAGGCCTCTGTTCTGTTTCTTGGTCTATGTATCTGTTTTGGTACAAGTACCATGCTGTTTTGGTTACTGTAGTCTTGTAGTCTTGGTACTAGTACCATGCTGTGTTGGTTACTGTAGTCTTGTAGCATAGTTTGAAGTCAGGTAGCGTGATGCCTCCAGCTTTGTTCTTTTTGCTTCAGATTGTCTCGGGTATACGAGCTCTTTTTGGTTCCATAGTAAAGTAGTTTTTTCTAATTCTGGGAAGAAAATCAGTGGTAACTTGATGGGGATAGCATTGAATCTATAAATTCCTTTGGGCATTATGGACATTTTCACAATATTGATTCTTCCTATCCATGAGCATGGAATGTTTTTTCCATTTGTTTGTGTCCTCTCTTATTTCCTTGAGCAGTGGTTTGTACTTCTCCTTAAAGAGGTCCTTCACATCCCTTGTTAGTTGTCTTCCTAGGTATTTTACTCTCTTTGTAGTAATTGTGAATGGGAGTTCACTCATGATTTGGCTCTCTGTTGCTGTATTATTGGTGTATAAGATTTCTTGTGATTTTTGTGCACTGATTTTATAGCCTGAGACTGCTGAAATTTCTTATCAGCTTAAGGAGATTTTGGGCTGAGACAATGGGGTTTTCTAAATATACAATCATGTCATCTGCAAACAGAGACAATTTGACATCCTCTCTTCTTATTTGATTGCCCTTTATTTCTTCCATTTGCCTGACTGCCCTGGCCAGAACGTTCAATACTATGTTGAATAGGAGTGGTCAGAGAGGGCATCCATGTCTAGTGCCAGTTTTCAAATACTTACAGCTTTTGCCCATTCAGTATGATATTGGCTGTGGGCTTGTCATAAATAGCTCTTATTATTTTGAGATACATTCCATCAATACCTAGTTTATTGAGAGTTTTAGCATGAAGTGCTGTTGAATTTTATCGAGGACTTTCCTGTATCTATGGAGATAATTATGTGGTTTTTGTCATTGGTTCAGTTTATGTGATGGATTACATGTACTGATTTGCATATGTGAACCAGCCTTGCATCCCAGGGATGAAGCCAACTTGACTGTGGTGGATAAGCTTTTTGATGTGCTGCTGGATTTGGTTTGCCAGTATTTTATTGAGGATTTACGCATCAATGTTCATTGGGGATATTGGCCTGAAATTTTCTTTTTTTGTTGTGTCTCTGTCAGGTTTTGGTATCAGGATGATGCTGGCCTCATAGAATAAGTTAAGGAGGATTCCCTCTTTTTCATTGTTTGGAATAGCTTCAGAAGGAATGGCACCAGCTTCTCTTTGTACTTCTGGTAGAATTCAGCTGTGAATCTGTCTGGTTCTGGGCTTTTTTTGGTGGGTACCCTATTAATTACTGCCTCAATTTCAGAACTTATTATTGGTCTATTCAGGGATTTATTTCTTCCTGGTTTAGTCTTGGGAGGGTGTATGTGTCCAGGAATTTATCAATTTCTTCTAGATTTTCTAGTTTATTTGCATAGAGGTGTTTATAGTATTCACTGATGGTAGTTTATATTTTGGTGTGATCAGTGTGATATCCTGTTCATCATTTTGTATTGTGTCTATTCAATTCTTTTCTCTTTTCTTCTTTGTTATTCTGTCTCGTGTTCTATCTCTTTTGATAATTTTTCAAAAAACCAGCTCCTGGATTCATTGATTTTTTGAAGGTTTTTCGTGTCTCTATCTCCTTCATTTCTACTCTGATTTTAGATATTTCTTGTCTTCTGCTACCTTTTGAATTTGTATGCTCTTGCTTCTCTAGTTCTTTTAATTGTGATATTAGGGTGTTGATTTTTAGATCTTTCCCGCCTTCCCCTGTGGGCATTTAGTGCTATAAATATTCCTCTAAACCATGCTTTGGCGGTGTCCCAGAGATTCTGGTATGTTGTGTCTTTGTTTTCAGTGGTTTCAAAGAACTTATTTATTTCTACCTTAATTTGTTATTTACCCAGTAGTCATTCAGGAGCAGGTTTTTCAGTTTCCATGAAATTGTGTGGTTTTGAGTGAGTTTCTTAATCTTGAGTTCTAATTTGATTGCACTGTGGTCTGAGAGACTGTTTTGATTTCAGTTCTTTTGCATTTGCTGAAGAATGTTTTACTTCCAACTATGTTGTCAATTTTAGAATAAATGCAACGTGGTGCTGAGAAGAATGTATATTCTGTTGATTTGGGTGGAGAGTTCTGTGGATGTCTATTAGGTCTGCTTGGTCCAGAGCTGAGTTTAAGTCCTAAATATCCTTGTTAATTTTATGTCTCAATGATCTGTTTAATATTGACAGTGGGGTGTTAAAGTCTCCCACTATTATTGTGTGGGAGTCTAAGTCTCTTTGTAGGTCTCTAAGAACTTGATTTATGAATCTGGGTGCTCTTGTATTGGGTGCATATATATTTAGGTTAGCTCTTCTTGTTGCATTGATCCCTTTACCATTATGTAATGCCCTTCTTTGTCTTTTCTGATCTTTGTTAGTTTATAGTCTGTTTTATCAGAGACTAGGATTGCAACCCATGCTTTTTTTTTTGCTTTCCATTTGCTTGCTAAATATTCCTCCATCCCTTTATTTTGAGCCTATATGTGTCTTTGCATGTGAGATTGGTCTCCTGAATACAGCACACCCATGGGTCTTGACTTTTTATCCATTTTGCCAGTCTGTCTTTCAATTGGGGGCATTTAGCCCATTTACATTTAAGGTTAACATTGTTATGTGTAAATTTAATCCTGTCATTATGATGCTAGCTGGTTATTCTGTCCCTTAGTTGACGCAGTTTCTTCATAGTTTCGATGGTCTTTACAATTTGGTATGTTTTCGCAGTGGCTGGTACCAGTTGTTCCTTCCCATATTTAGTGCTTCCTTCAGGATCTCTTGTAAGGCATGCCTGGTGGTGACAAATTGTCTCAGCATTTGCTTGTCTGTAAAGGATTTTATTTCTCCTTTGCTTATGAAGCTTAGTTTGGCCAGATATGAAATTCTCAGTTGAAAATTCTTTTCCTTAAGAATGCTGAATATTGGCCCCCACTCTCTTTTGGCTTGTAGGGTTTCTGCCAAGAGATCCACTGTTAGTTTGATGGGCTTTCCTTTGTGGGTAACCCAACCTTTCTCTGTGGCTGCCCTTACCATATTTTCCTTCATTTCAACCTTGGTGAATCTGATGATTATGTGTCTTGGGGTTGCTCTCCTCAGAGAGTATCTTTGTGGTGTTCTTTGTATTTCCTGAATTTGAACGATGGCCTGTCTTGCTAGGTTGGGGAAGTTCTCTTTGATAATATCCTGAAGAGTGTTTTCCATCTTGGTTCCATTCTCCCTGTCACTTTCAAGTACACCAATCAAAAGTAGGTTTGGTCTTTTCACACAGTCCCAAACTTCTTGGAGGCTTTGTTCATTCCTTTTCATTTTTTTTCTCTCATCTTGTCTTCATGCTTTATTTCATTAAGCTGATCTTCAATCTTTGAAATTCTTTCTTCAGCTTGATCGATTTGGCTGTTGATACTTGTGTATGCTTCATGAAGTTTTCGTGTTGTGTTTCTCAGCTACATCAGGTCATTTATGTTCTCCTCTAAACTGGTTATTGTAGTTACCAATTCCTCTAACCTTTTTTCAAGGTTCTTAGCTTCCTTTCATTGGGTTAGAACATGCTTCTTTAGCTCAGAGGAGTTTTTTATTACCCACCTTCTGAAGTCTACTTCTGTCAATTTGTGAAACTCATTCTCCCTCCAGTTTTGTTCCCTTGCTGGCAAGAAGTTGTGATCCTTTGGAAGAGAAGGCGTGTTCTGGTTTTTGGAATTTTCAGCCTTCTTGTGCTGGTTTTTTGTCATCTTCGTGGATTTACCTATCTTTGGTCTTTGATGTTGGTGACCTTCAGATGGGGTTTTTGTGTGTATGTCCTTTTTGTTCATGATGTTGATGCTATTCCTTTCTGTTCGTTAAGTTTTCCTTCTTACAGGCCCCTCTGCTGCAGGTCTGCTGGAGTTTTCTGGAGGTCCACTCTAGGCCCTGTTTGCGTGGGTATCACCAGCAAAGGCTGCAGAATAGCAAAAATTGCTGCCCATTTCTTCCTCTGGAAGCTTCATCCCAGAGTGGCACCCGCCAGATGCCAGCCAGAGCTCTCCTGTATGACATGTCTGTCAACCCCTGCTGGGAGGTGTCTCCTACTGGGGAGGCAATCTGTCCCTTAGCAGAGCTTGAGCCTGTGCTGGGAGATCTGCTGCTCTCTTAGGAGCTGGCAGGAAGGAACTAAGTTTAAGTCTGTTGAAGCTGCACCCACATCCGCCCCTTCCCGCAGGTGCCCTGTCCCAGGGAGATGGGAGTTTTATCTATAAGCTCCTGCCTGGGGCTCTTTGTCTTTCAGAGATGTCCTGCCCAGAAAGGAGGAATCTAGAGAAGCAGTCTGGCTACAGCAGCTTTGCTATGCTGTGGTGGGCTCTGTCCAGTCCGAATTTCCAGTGGCTTTGTTTACATTGTGAGGAGGAAACTGCCCACTCAAGCCTCAGTAATGGTAGACGCCCCTCCCTGCACCAAGCTGGAGTGTCCCAGTTCAACTTCAGACTGCTGTACTGGCAGTGAGAATTTCAAACCAGTGGATCTTAGCTTGCTGGGTTCTGTGGGGGTGAGATCTGCTGTGTTAGACCACTTGGCTTCCTGGCTTCAGCCCCCTTTCCAGAGGAGTTAACAATTTGTCTCACTGGCATTCCAGGCGCCACTGGGGTATGAAAAAACACTCTTGCAGCTAGCTTGGTGTCTGCCCAAACGGCCACCCAGTTTTGTGCTTGAAACCCAGGGTCCTGGTGGTGTAGGCACCCGAGGGAATCTCCTGGTCTGTGATTTGTGAAGACTGGGAAAAGCATAGTATCTGGGCCGGAATGCACAGTTCCTCATGGCTTCCCTTGGCGAGGGGAGGGAGTTCCCTGATCCCTAGTACTTCCTGTGTGAGGCAACGCCCCACCCTGCTTCAGCTCGTCCTCCATGGGCTGCACCCACTGTCTAACTAGCCCTAACGGTATGAGCCGGATACCTAGTTGGAAATGCAGAAATCACCTGCCTTCTGCATTGATCTTGCTGGGCGTTGCAGGTCAGAGCTGTTCCTATCCGGCCATCTTGCCCAACTATCTTTTTTAAATAAAAATGTAACAAAGTGAAGGGGTTTGCCTATATACTAGGAGTTTTAGGATAGGGCACTCTTTTTTTTTTTTGAGGCAAAGTTTTGCTCTTTTTGCCTGGAGTGCAGTGGCACGATCTTGGCTTACTGCAAACTCTGCCTCCTGGGTTCAAGTGATTCTCCTACCTCAGCCTCCCAAGTAGCTGAGATTACAGGCACGCACCACCATGCCAGGCTAATTTTGTACTTTTAGTAGAGATGGGATTTCATCATGTTGGCCAAGCTGGTCTCAAACTCCTGACTTCGGGTGATCCACCCACCTCATCTTCCCAAAGTACTGGGATTACAGGCATGAGCCACCATGCCTGGAGGATAGGGCATTCTTTTTTTTTTTTTTTTTTTTTTTGAGACAGAGTCTCGCTCTGTTACCCAGGCTGGAGTGCAGTGGCCAGATCTCAGCTCACTGCAAGCTCCGCCTCCCAGGTTCCCGCCATTCTCCTGCCTCAGCCTCCCGAGTAGCTGGGACTACAGGCGCCGCCACCCCGCCCGGCTAGTTTTTTGTATTATTTTTAGTAGAGATGGAGTTTCACCATGTTAGCCAGGATGGTCTCGATCTCCTGACCTCGTGATCTGCCCGTCTTGGCCTCCCAAAGTGCTGGGATTACAGGCTTGAGCCACCGTGCCCAGCCGATAAGGCATTCTTAAGATAAATATAATTAAATCTGGAATACACTACTGAAAGGAAAATTTCATTTTCCTACTGACAGGAAAATTTCCTAAAGTTTCCTAAATTTTCCTAAAGACAGGAAAATTTCATTTTTGAAGGATCAAAATAGGTATATATTTTATTGTATAATGGTAAAGATACATTTTAGGCTAAAAGTTGGGGGTGAAATATACGACTTAATCCATTTTCAGTTCTCTGTTTCCAAAAATTAAGCAAGTTACAATATTTGAAAGCAATACAAAAATAAAGTTTGGAAAATGAAGTATTACAGTAAATAAGTAGAAAGGCAAACAAAAAGTAAATTATGAAGGTATACAGGGCAAGGTTTATATTTCAATATTTCTTTGAAAGTAGAATGATACTCTTCAATAAGATTGTAGCTCTGGGCAAAAGCAGTTAAAATGCATCAGGCATGTATTAGATGCTAACTGATGTTATAAAAAAAGTTTAGAATGCATATAAATTAGTTAATCCCTTCCCATTATATAGAATACAGGATTACCAGAATTGATGCAATATACTGGTACAGTGAATTTAGCATAATGCGATATTTAACAATGGGAGACATTTTAAAGAAAAACTAACAAAAATATAAGGATTTTTCTAGCATTATCCAATCTTTTTTTACACATTTAAAATTTTTTTTAATTTTACTTTAAGCTCTGGTATACATGTGCAGAATGTGCAGATTTGTTACATAGGTATACATGTGCAATGGTGGTTTGCTGCACCTGTCAACCCGTCATCTAGGTTTGAAGCTCTGCATGCATTAGGAATTTGTCCTAATACTCTCCCTTCCCTTCCCCCTCACCACACGACAGGCCTCAGTGTATGTTGTTTTCCTCCCTGTGTCCATGGGTTCTTTTTTTTTTTTTTTTTTTTTTTCTTTGGTTTCCTTTTTTTTTTTTTTTTTTTTTTATTATACTTTAAGTTCTAGGGTACATGTGCATAACGTGCAGGTTACATATGTATACATGTGCCATGTTGGTGTGCTGCACCCATCAACTAGTCAGCACCCATCAATTCATCATTTATATCAGGTATAACTCCCCAATGCAATCCCTCCACCCTCCCCCCTCCCCATGATAGGCCCCAGTGTGTGATGTTCCCCTTCCCGAGTCCAAGTGAGCTCATTGTTCAGTTCCCACCTATGAGTGAGAACATGCGGTGTTTGGTTTTCTCTTCTTGTGATAATTTGCTAAGAATGATGGTTTCCAGCTGCATCCATGTCTCTACAAAGGACGCAAACTCATCCTTTTTTATGGCTGCATAGTATTCCATGGTGTATATGTGCCACATTTTCTTAATCCAGTCTGTCACTGATGGACATTTGGGTTGATTCCAAGTCTTTGCTATTGTGAATAGTGCCGCAATAAACATACGTGTGCATGTGTCTTTGTAGTAGCATAATTTATAATCCTTTGGGTATATACCCAGTAGTGGGATGGCTGGGTCATATGGTACATCTAGTTCTAGATCCTTGAGGAATCGCCATACTGTTTTCCATAATGGTTGAACTAGTTTACAATCCCACCAACAGTGTAAAAGTGTTCCTATTTCTCCACATCCTCTCCAACACCTGTTGTTTCCTGATTTTTTAATGATTGCCATTCTAACTGGTGTGAGATGGTATCTCATTGTGGTTTTGATTTGCATTTCTCTGATGGCCAGTGATGATGAGCATTTTTTCATGTGTCTGTTGGCTGTATGAATGTCTTCTTTTGAGAAATGTCTGTTCATATCCTTTGCCCACTTTTTGATGGGGTTGTTTGTTTTTTTCTTGTATATTTGTTTGAGTTCTTTGTAGATTCTGGAAATGAGCCCTTTGTCAGATGAGTAGATTGCAAAAATTTTCTCCCATTCTGTAGGTTGCCTGTTCACTCTGATGGTAGTTTCTTTTGCTGTGCAGAAGCTCTTTAGTTTAATGAGATCCCATTTGTCAATTTTGGCTTTTGCTGCCGTTGCTTTTGGTGTTTTAGACATGAAGTCCTTGCCCATGCCTATGTCCTGAATGGTACTACCTAGATTTTCTTCTAGGGTTTTTATGGTATTAGGTCTAACATTTAAGTCTCTAATCCATCTTGAATTAATCTTCGTATAAGGAGTAAGGAAAGGATCCAGTTTCAGCTTT
This sequence comes from Piliocolobus tephrosceles, assembly GCF_002776525.5. Lineage (NCBI taxonomy): Eukaryota > Metazoa > Chordata > Mammalia > Primates > Cercopithecidae > Piliocolobus > Piliocolobus tephrosceles. Next base: position 25,198 of record NW_022318928.1, read on the forward strand.
CTACTTATGGCTAGCCAATTTTCCCAGCACCATTTATTAAATAGGGAATCCTTTCCCCATTTCTTGTTTTTGTCAGGTTTGTCAAAGATCAGATGGTTGTAGATGTGTGGCATTATTTCTGAAGGCTCCGTTCTGTTCCATTGGTCTATATCTCTGTTTGGTACCAGTACCATGCTGTTTTGGTTACTGTAGCCTTGTAGTATAGTTTGAAGTCAGGTAGCGTGACGCCTCCGGCTTTGTCCTTTTGACTTAGGATTGTCTTGGCAATACGGGCTCTTTTTTGGTTCCATATGAACTTTAAAGCAGTTTTTTCCAATTCGGTGAAGAAACTCATTGGTAGCTTGATGGGGATGGCATTGAATCTATAAATTACCTTGGGCAGTATGGCCATTTTCACGATATTGATTCTTCCTATCCATGAGCATGGTATGTTCTTCCATTTGTTTGTGTCCTCTTTGATTTCACTGAGCAGTGGTTTGTAGTTCTCCTTGAAGAGGTCCTTTACATCCCTTGTAAGTTGGATTCCTAGGTATTTGATTCTCTTTGAAGCAATTGTGAATGGAAGTTCATTCCTGATTTGGCTCTCTGCTTGTCTGTTACTGGTGTATAAGAATGCTTGTGATTTTTGCACATTAATTTTGTATCCTGAGACTTTGCTGAAGTTGCTTATCAGCTTAAGAAGGTTTTGGGCTGAGACGATGGGGTTTTCTAAATACACAATCATGTCATCTGCAAACAGGGACAATTTGACTTCTTCTTTTCCTAACTGGATACCCTTGATTTCTTTCTCTTGCCTGATTGCCCTAGCCAGAACTTCCAACACTATGTTGAATAGGAGTGGTGAGAGAGGGCATCCCTGTCTTGTGCCAGTTTTCAAAGGGAACTTTTCCAGTTTTTGCCCATTCAGTATGATATTAGCTGTGGGTTTGTCATAAATAGCTCTTATTATTTTGAGGTACGTTCCATCAATACCGAATTTGTTGAGCGTTTTTAGCATGAAGGGCTGTTGAATTTTGTCAAAAGCCTTTTCTGCATCTATTGAGATAATCATGTGGTTCTTGTCTTTGGTTCTGTTGATATGCTGGATTACGTTGATTGACTTGCGAATGTTGAACCAGCCTTGCATCCCAGGGATGAAGCCCACTTGATCATGGTGGATAAGCTTTTTGATGTGCTGCTGAATCCGGTTTGCCAGTATTTTATTGAGGATTTTTGCATCGATGTTCATCAGGGAGATTGGTCTAAAATTCTCTTTTTTTGTTGTGTCTCTGCCAGGCTTTGGTATCAGGATGATGCTGGCCTCATAAAATGAGTTAGGGAGGATTCCCTCTTTTTCTATTGATTGGAATAGTTTCAGAAGGAATGGTACCAGCTCCTCCTTGTACCTCTGGTAGAATTCAGCTGTGAATCCATCTGGTCCTGGGCTTTTTTTGGTGGGCAGGCTATTAATTGTTGCCTCAATTTCAGAGGCTGCTATTGGTCTATTCAGGGATTCAACTTCTTCCTGGTTTAGTCTTGGAAGA
>NW_022318929.1:0-26721 GCF_002776525.5 Piliocolobus tephrosceles
TCTTCCAAGACTAAACCAGGAAGAAGTTGAATCCCTGAATAGACCAATAGCAGCCTCTGAAATTGAGGCAACAATTAATAGCCTGCCCACCAAAAAAAGCCCAGGACCAGATGGATTCACAGCTGAATTCTACCAGAGGTACAAGGAGGAGCTGGTACCATTCCTTCTGAAACTATTCCAATCAATAGAAAAAGAGGGAATCCTCCCTAACTCATTTTATGAGGCCAGCATCATCCTGATACCAAAGCCTGGCAGAGACACAACAAAAAAAGAGAATTTTAGACCAATCTCCCTGATGAACATCGATGCAAAAATCCTCAATAAAATACTGGCAAACCGGATTCAGCAGCACATCAAAAAGCTTATCCACCATGATCAAGTGGGCTTCATCCCTGGGATGCAAGGCTGGTTCAACATTCGCAAGTCAATCAACGTAATCCAGCATATCAACAGAACCAAAGACAAGAACCACATGATTATCTCAATAGATGCAGAAAAGGCTTTTGACAAAATTCAACAGCCCTTCATGCTAAAAACGCTCAACAAATTCGGTATTGATGGAACGTACCTCAAAATAATAAGAGCTATTTATGACAAACCCACAGCTAATATCATACTGAATGGGCAAAAACTGGAAAAGTTCCCTTTGAAAACTGGCACAAGACAGGGATGCCCTCTCTCACCACTCCTATTCAACATAGTGTTGGAAGTTCTGGCTAGGGCAATCAGGCAAGAGAAAGAAATCAAGGGTATCCAGTTAGGAAAAGAAGAAGTCAAATTGTCCCTGTTTGCAGATGACATGATTGTGTATTTAGAAAACCCCATCGTCTCAGCCCAAAACCTTCTTAAGCTGATAAGCAACTTCAGCAAAGTCTCAGGATACAAAATTAATGTGCAAAAATCACAAGCATTCTTATACACCAGTAACAGACAAGCAGAGAGCCAAATCAGGAATGAACTTCCATTCACAATTGCTTCAAAGAGAATCAAATACCTAGGAATCCAACTTACAAGGGATGTAAAGGACCTCTTCAAGGAGAACTACAAACCACTGCTCAGTGAAATCAAAGAGGACACAAACAAATGGAAGAACATACCATGCTCATGGATAGGAAGAATCAATATCGTGAAAATGGCCATACTGCCCAAGGTAATTTATAGATTCAATGCCATCCCCATCAAGCTACCAATGAGTTTCTTCACCGAATTGGAAAAAACTGCTTTAAAGTTCATATGGAACCAAAAAAGAGCCCGTATTGCCAAGACAATCCTAAGTCAAAAGGACAAAGCCGGAGGCGTCACGCTACCTGACTTCAAACTATACTACAAGGCTACAGTAACCAAAACAGCATGGTACTGGTACCAAACAGAGATATAGACCAATGGAACAGAACGGAGCCTTCAGAAATAATGCCACACATCTACAACCATCTGATCTTTGACAAACCTGACAAAAACAAGAAATGGGGAAAGGATTCCCTATTTAATAAATGGTGCTGGGAAAATTGGCTAGCCATAAGTAGAAAGCTGAAACTGGATCCTTTCCTTACTCCTTATACGAAGATTAATTCAAGATGGATTAGAGACTTAAATGTTAGACCTAATACCATAAAAACCCTAGAAGAAAATCTAGGTAGTACCATTCAGGACATAGGCATGGGCAAGGACTTCATGTCTAAAACACCAAAAGCAACGGCAGCAAAAGCCAAAATTGACAAATGGGATCTCATTAAACTAAAGAGCTTCTGCACAGCAAAAGAAACTACCATCAGAGTGAACAGGCAACCTACAGAATGGGAGAAAATTTTTGCAATCTACTCATCTGACAAAGGGCTCATTTCCAGAATCTACAAAGAACTCAAACAAATATACAAGAAAAAAACAAACAACCCCATCAAAAAGTGGGCAAAGGATATGAACAGACATTTCTCAAAAGAAGACATTCATACAGCCAACAGACACATGAAAAAATGCTCATCATCACTGGCCATCAGAGAAATGCAAATCAAAACCACAATGAGATACCATCTCACACCAGTTAGAATGGCAATCATTAAAAAATCAGGAAACAACAGGTGTTGGAGAGGATGTGGAGAAATAGGAACACTTTTACACTGTTGGTGGGATTGTAAACTAGTTCAACCATTATGGAAAACAGTATGGCGATTCCTCAAGGATCTAGAACTAGATGTACCATATGACCCAGCCATCCCACTACTGGGTATATACCCAAAGGATTATAAATTATGCTACTACAAAGACACATGCACACGTATGTTTATTGCGGCACTATTCACAATAGCAAAGACTTGGAATCAACCCAAATGTCCATCAGTGACAGACTGGATTAAGAAAATGTGGCACATATACACCATGGAATACTATGCAGCCATAAAAAAGGATGAGTTTGCGTCCTTTGTAGAGACATGGATGCAGCTGGAAACCATCATTCTTAGCAAATTATCACAAGAAGAGAAAACCAAACACCGCATGTTCTCACTCATAGGTGGGAACTGAACAATGAGCTCACTTGGACTCGGGAAGGGGAACATCACACACTGGGGCCTATCATGGGGAGGGGGGAGGGTGGAGGGATTGCATTGGGGAGTTATACCTGATATAAATGATGAATTGATGGGTGCTGACTAGTTGATGGGTGCAGCACACCAACATGGCACATGTATACATATGTAACCTGCACGTTATGCACATGTACCCTAGAACTTAAAGTATAATAAAAAAAAAAAAAAAAAAAAAAGGAAACCAAAGAAAAAAAAAAAAAAAAAAAAAAAGAACCCATGGACACAGGGAGGAAAACAACATACACTGAGGCCTGTCGTGTGGTGAGGGGGAAGGGAAGGGAGAGTATTAGGACAAATTCCTAATGCATGCAGAGCTTCAAACCTAGATGACGGGTTGACAGGTGCAGCAAACCACCATTGCACATGTATACCTATGTAACAAATCTGCACATTCTGCACATGTATACCAGAGCTTAAAGTAAAATTAAAAAAAATTTTAAATGTGTAAAAAAAGATTGGATAATGCTAGAAAAATCCTTATATTTTTGTTAGTTTTTCTTTAAAATGTCTCCCATTGTTAAATATCGCATTATGCTAAATTCACTGTACCAGTATATTGCATCAATTCTGGTAATCCTGTATTCTATATAATGGGAAGGGATTAACTAATTTATATGCATTCTAAACTTTTTTTATAACATCAGTTAGCATCTAATACATGCCTGATGCATTTTAACTGCTTTTGCCCAGAGCTACAATCTTATTGAAGAGTATCATTCTACTTTCAAAGAAATATTGAAATATAAACCTTGCCCTGTATACCTTCATAATTTACTTTTTGTTTGCCTTTCTACTTATTTACTGTAATACTTCATTTTCCAAACTTTATTTTTGTATTGCTTTCAAATATTGTAACTTGCTTAATTTTTGGAAACAGAGAACTGAAAATGGATTAAGTCGTATATTTCACCCCCAACTTTTAGCCTAAAATGTATCTTTACCATTATACAATAAAATATATACCTATTTTGATCCTTCAAAAATGAAATTTTCCTGTCTTTAGGAAAATTTAGGAAACTTTAGGAAATTTTCCTGTCAGTAGGAAAATGAAATTTTCCTTTCAGTAGTGTATTCCAGATTTAATTATATTTATCTTAAGAATGCCTTATCGGCTGGGCACGGTGGCTCAAGCCTGTAATCCCAGCACTTTGGGAGGCCAAGACGGGCAGATCACGAGGTCAGGAGATCGAGACCATCCTGGCTAACATGGTGAAACTCCATCTCTACTAAAAATAATACAAAAAACTAGCCGGGCGGGGTGGCGGCGCCTGTAGTCCCAGCTACTCGGGAGGCTGAGGCAGGAGAATGGCGGGAACCTGGGAGGCGGAGCTTGCAGTGAGCTGAGATCTGGCCACTGCACTCCAGCCTGGGTAACAGAGCGAGACTCTGTCTCAAAAAAAAAAAAAAAAAAAAAAAGAATGCCCTATCCTCCAGGCATGGTGGCTCATGCCTGTAATCCCAGTACTTTGGGAAGATGAGGTGGGTGGATCACCCGAAGTCAGGAGTTTGAGACCAGCTTGGCCAACATGATGAAATCCCATCTCTACTAAAAGTACAAAATTAGCCTGGCATGGTGGTGCGTGCCTGTAATCTCAGCTACTTGGGAGGCTGAGGTAGGAGAATCACTTGAACCCAGGAGGCAGAGTTTGCAGTAAGCCAAGATCGTGCCACTGCACTCCAGGCAAAAAGAGCAAAACTTTGCCTCAAAAAAAAAAAAGAGTGCCCTATCCTAAAACTCCTAGTATATAGGCAAACCCCTTCACTTTGTTACATTTTTATTTAAAAAAGATAGTTGGGCAAGATGGCCGGATAGGAACAGCTCTGACCTGCAACGCCCAGCAAGATCAATGCAGAAGGCAGGTGATTTCTGCATTTCCAACTAGGTATCCGGCTCATACCGTTAGGGCTAGTTAGACAGTGGGTGCAGCCCATGGAGGACGAGCTGAAGCAGGGTGGGGCGTTGCCTCACACAGGAAGTACTAGGGATCAGGGAACTCCCTCCCCTCGCCAAGGGAAGCCATGAGGAACTGTGCATTCCGGCCCAGATACTATGCTTTTCCCAGTCTTCACAAATCACAGACCAGGAGATTCCCTCGGGTGCCTACACCACCAGGACCCTGGGTTTCAAGCACAAAACTGGGTGGCCGTTTGGGCAGACACCAAGCTAGCTGCAAGAGTGTTTTTTCATACCCCAGTGGCGCCTGGAATGCCAGTGAGACAAATTGTTAACTCCTCTGGAAAGGGGGCTGAAGCCAGGAAGCCAAGTGGTCTAACACAGCAGATCTCACCCCCACAGAACCCAGCAAGCTAAGATCCACTGGTTTGAAATTCTCACTGCCAGTACAGCAGTCTGAAGTTGAACTGGGACACTCCAGCTTGGTGCAGGGAGGGGCGTCTACCATTACTGAGGCTTGAGTGGGCAGTTTCCTCCTCACAATGTAAACAAAGCCACTGGAAATTCGGACTGGACAGAGCCCACCACAGCATAGCAAAGCTGCTGTAGCCAGACTGCTTCTCTAGATTCCTCCTTTCTGGGCAGGACATCTCTGAAAGACAAAGAGCCCCAGGCAGGAGCTTATAGATAAAACTCCCATCTCCCTGGGACAGGGCACCTGCGGGAAGGGGCGGATGTGGGTGCAGCTTCAACAGACTTAAACTTAGTTCCTTCCTGCCAGCTCCTAAGAGAGCAGCAGATCTCCCAGCACAGGCTCAAGCTCTGCTAAGGGACAGATTGCCTCCCCAGTAGGAGACACCTCCCAGCAGGGGTTGACAGACATGTCATACAGGAGAGCTCTGGCTGGCATCTGGCGGGTGCCACTCTGGGATGAAGCTTCCAGAGGAAGAAATGGGCAGCAATTTTTGCTATTCTGCAGCCTTTGCTGGTGATACCCACGCAAACAGGGCCTAGAGTGGACCTCCAGAAAACTCCAGCAGACCTGCAGCAGAGGGGCCTGTAAGAAGGAAAACTTAACGAACAGAAAGGAATAGCATCAACATCATGAACAAAAAGGACATACACACAAAAACCCCATCTGAAGGTCACCAACATCAAAGACCAAAGATAGGTAAATCCACGAAGATGACAAAAAACCAGCACAAGAAGGCTGAAAATTCCAAAAACCAGAACACGCCTTCTCTTCCAAAGGATCACAACTTCTTGCCAGCAAGGGAACAAAACTGGAGGGAGAATGAGTTTCACAAATTGACAGAAGTAGACTTCAGAAGGTGGGTAATAAAAAACTCCTCTGAGCTAAAGAAGCATGTTCTAACCCAATGAAAGGAAGCTAAGAACCTTGAAAAAAGGTTAGAGGAATTGGTAACTACAATAACCAGTTTAGAGGAGAACATAAATGACCTGATGTAGCTGAGAAACACAACACGAAAACTTCATGAAGCATACACAAGTATCAACAGCCAAATCGATCAAGCTGAAGAAAGAATTTCAAAGATTGAAGATCAGCTTAATGAAATAAAGCATGAAGACAAGATGAGAGAAAAAAAATGAAAAGGAATGAACAAAGCCTCCAAGAAGTTTGGGACTGTGTGAAAAGACCAAACCTACTTTTGATTGGTGTACTTGAAAGTGACAGGGAGAATGGAACCAAGATGGAAAACACTCTTCAGGATATTATCAAAGAGAACTTCCCCAACCTAGCAAGACAGGCCATCGTTCAAATTCAGGAAATACAAAGAACACCACAAAGATACTCTCTGAGGAGAGCAACCCCAAGACACATAATCATCAGATTCACCAAGGTTGAAATGAAGGAAAATATGGTAAGGGCAGCCACAGAGAAAGGTTGGGTTACCCACAAAGGAAAGCCCATCAAACTAACAGTGGATCTCTTGGCAGAAACCCTACAAGCCAAAAGAGAGTGGGGGCCAATATTCAGCATTCTTAAGGAAAAGAATTTTCAACTGAGAATTTCATATCTGGCCAAACTAAGCTTCATAAGCAAAGGAGAAATAAAATCCTTTACAGACAAGCAAATGCTGAGACAATTTGTCACCACCAGGCATGCCTTACAAGAGATCCTGAAGGAAGCACTAAATATGGGAAGGAACAACTGGTACCAGCCACTGCGAAAACATACCAAATTGTAAAGACCATCGAAACTATGAAGAAACTGCGTCAACTAAGGGACAGAATAACCAGCTAGCATCATAATGACAGGATTAAATTTACACATAACAATGTTAACCTTAAATGTAAATGGGCTAAATGCCCCCAATTGAAAGACAGACTGGCAAAATGGATAAAAAGTCAAGACCCATGGGTGTGCTGTATTCAGGAGACCAATCTCACATGCAAAGACACATATAGGCTCAAAATAAAGGGATGGAGGAATATTTAGCAAGCAAATGGAAAGCAAAAAAAAAAGCATGGGTTGCAATCCTAGTCTCTGATAAAACAGACTATAAACTAACAAAGATCAGAAAAGACAAAGAAGGGCATTACATAATGGTAAAGGGATCAATGCAACAAGAAGAGCTAACCTAAATATATATGCACCCAATACAAGAGCACCCAGATTCATAAATCAAGTTCTTAGAGACCTACAAAGAGACTTAGACTCCCACACAATAATAGTGGGAGACTTTAACACCCCACTGTCAATATTAAACAGATCATTGAGACATAAAATTAACAAGGATATTTAGGACTTAAACTCAGCTCTGGACCAAGCAGACCTAATAGACATCCACAGAACTCTCCACCCAAATCAACAGAATATACATTCTTCTCAGCACCACGTTGCATTTATTCTAAAATTGACAACATAGTTGGAAGTAAAACATTCTTCAGCAAATGCAAAAGAACTGAAATCAAAACAGTCTCTCAGACCACAGTGCAATCAAATTAGAACTCAAGATTAAGAAACTCACTCAAAACCACACAATTTCATGGAAACTGAAAAACCTGCTCCTGAATGACTACTGGGTAAATAACAAATTAAGGTAGAAATAAATAAGTTCTTTGAAACCACTGAAAACAAAGACACAACATACCAGAATCTCTGGGACACCGCCAAAGCATGGTTTAGAGGAATATTTATAGCACTAAATGCCCACAGGGGAAGGCGGGAAAGATCTAAAAATCAACACCCTAATATCACAATTAAAAGAACTAGAGAAGCAAGAGCATACAAATTCAAAAGGTAGCAGAAGACAAGAAATATCTAAAATCAGAGTAGAAATGAAGGAGATAGAGACACGAAAAACCTTCAAAAAATCAATGAATCCAGGAGCTGGTTTTTTGAAAAATTATCAAAAGAGATAGAACACGAGACAGAATAACAAAGAAGAAAAGAGAAAAGAATTGAATAGACACAATACAAAATGATGAACAGGATATCACACTGATCACACCAAAATATAAACTACCATCAGTGAATACTATAAACACCTCTATGCAAATAAACTAGAAAATCTAGAAGAAATTGATAAATTCCTGGACACATACACCCTCCCAAGACTAAACCAGGAAGAAATAAATCCCTGAATAGACCAATAATAAGTTCTGAAATTGAGGCAGTAATTAATAGGGTACCCACCAAAAAAAGCCCAGAACCAGACAGATTCACAGCTGAATTCTACCAGAAGTACAAAGAGAAGCTGGTGCCATTCCTTCTGAAGCTATTCCAAACAATGAAAAAGAGGGAATCCTCCTTAACTTATTCTATGAGGCCAGCATCATCCTGATACCAAAACCTGACAGAGACACAACAAAAAAAGAAAATTTCAGGCCAATATCCCCAATGAACATTGATGCGTAAATCCTCAATAAAATACTGGCAAACCAAATCCAGCAGCACATCAAAAAGCTTATCCACCACAGTCAAGTTGGCTTCATCCCTGGGATGCAAGGCTGGTTCACATATGCAAATCAGTACATGTAATCCATCACATAAACTGAACCAATGACAAAAACCACATAATTATCTCCATAGATACAGGAAAGTCCTCGATAAAATTCAACAGCACTTCATGCTAAAACTCTCAATAAACTAGGTATTGATGGAATGTATCTCAAAATAATAAGAGCTATTTATGACAAGCCCACAGCCAATATCATACTGAATGGGCAAAAGCTGTAAGTATTTGAAAACTGGCACTAGACATGGATGCCCTCTCTGACCACTCCTATTCAACATAGTATTGAACGTTCTGGCCAGGGCAGTCAGGCAAATGGAAGAAATAAAGGGCAATCAAATAAGAAGAGAGGATGTCAAATTGTCTCTGTTTGCAGATGACATGATTGTATATTTAGAAAACCCCATTGTCTCAGCCCAAAATCTCCTTAAGCTGATAAGAAATTTCAGCAGTCTCAGGCTATAAAATCAGTGCACAAAAATCACAAGAAATCTTATACACCAATAATACAGCAACAGAGAGCCAAATCATGAGTGAACTCCCATTCACAATTACTACAAAGAGAGTAAAATACCTAGGAAGACAACTAACAAGGGATGTGAAGGACCTCTTTAAGGAGAAGTACAAACCACTGCTCAAGGAAATAAGAGAGGACACAAACAAATGGAAAAAACATTCCATGCTCATGGATAGGAAGAATCAATATTGTGAAAATGTCCATAATGCCCAAAGGAATTTATAGATTCAATGCTATCCCCATCAAGTTACCACTGATTTTCTTCCCAGAATTAGAAAAAACTACTTTACTATGGAACCAAAAAGAGCTCGTATACCCGAGACAATCTGAAGCAAAAAGAACAAAGCTGGAGGCATCACGCTACCTGACTTCAAACTATGCTACAAGACTACAGTAACCAACACAGCATGGTACTAGTACCAAGACTACAAGACTACAGTAACCAAAACAGCATGGTACTTGTACCAAAACAGATACATAGACCAAGAAACAGAACAGAGGCCTCAGAAATAACGCCACACATTTACAACCATTTTATCTTTGATAAACCTGATAAAAACAAGCAATGGGGAAAGAATTTTCTATTTAATAAATGGTGTTGGGAATACTGGCTAGCCACATGCAGAAAACTGAAACTGGATCCCTTCCTTACACCTTATACAAAATTTAACTCAAGATGGATTAAAGACTTACATATAAGACCTAAAACCATAAAAACCCTAGAAGAAAACATAGGCAATACTATTCAAGACATAGGCATGGGCAAAAATTTCATAACTAGAACACAAAAAACAATCACAACAAAAGCCAAAATTGACAAACGAGATCTAATTAAAGAGCTTCTGCACAGCAAAAGAAACCATCATCAGAGTCAACGGACAACCTACAGAATGGGAGAAAAATTTTGCAATCTGTCTATCTGACAAAGGGCTAATATCCAGAATCTACAAAGAACTTAAACAAATTTATAAGAAAAAAACAACACCATCAAAAAGTGGGCAAAAGATATGAACAGACACTTCTCAAAACAAAGATATTTATGCAGCCAACAAACATATATAAAAAAGCTAATGGTCACTGGTCATTAGAAAAATGCAAGTCAAAAACCACAATGAGATACCATCTCATGCCAGTTAGAATGGCGATCATTAAAATGTCAGGAAACAATAGATGCTGGATAGGATGTGGAAAAATAGGAATGCTTTTATACTGTTTTTATACTTTTATACTGTTGAATTAATTTACACAATGGTAAATTAATTTACACCATTGTGTAAATTAATTCAACCATTGTGGAAGATAGTGTAGCAATTTCTCAAGGATCTAGAACCAGAAATACCATTTGAACCATTACTGGGTATGTACCCAAAAGATTATATATCATTCTACTCTAAAGACACATACACACGTATGTTTATTGCAGCAATATTCACAATAGTGAAGACTTGGAACCAACCCAAATGCCCATCATTAATGCCCAAAAAAAATTTGGCACATATATGCCATGGAATGCTATGCAGTCATAAAAAAGGATGAGTTTATGTCTTTCACAGGGACATAGATGAAGCTGGAAACCATGATTCTCAGCAAACACACACAGGAACAGAAAACAAAACACTGCATGTTCTCACTCATAAGTGGGATTTGAACAATGAGAACACATGGACCCACGGAGGGGAACATCACACACCAGGGCCTGTCGGGGTGGAGGGTTAAGGGAGAGATGGCATTAGGAGAAATACCTAATATAGACGGGTTGATGGGTGCAGCAAACCACCATGCCACGTGTATACCTAGGTTAACAAACCTGCACATTCTGCACATGTACCCCAGAGCTTAAAGTATAATTTTTTTAAAAAAGTGGAGAAATCTGAAAAAAAAAAAAAAAAACAGTTAATTTATATTAAAGATTTGGAAGATGTAAATGTAGAATTTTTCCTCTAGCCAGTACATGGGGAAGGTTGACATGATGACTTCTTGAGATCTTTTTAATCGTATTATAAAAGCATAGAGCTAGGAGAGAGACCTCAGGTTTTCAGGGACTAAGTATTTCAAGAGTAATAGACAAAGGAAAATACCCAGATTACTTACCCAGTGAAAAATCTACTAATTTGTTATAGCCATCTGAAGCTTCATTTTTAGAATTTAAGTTATTAGTGAGATGAGATTTCTATCAAATACTTCTGAGCTATAAGCAATATGAAAGGACTGCTAATATAAAAATCTTCTTTATTTTCTTGATCCTCAGCTTTTATTCAGTGGTCCTTGCAAGTTGAGTCTGGATGCCTCAGAAAGATAAATGTTTCAGAAACTAAAAGTATGGTTATTGAAAGCCTGGTTTATAATCATTTTTAAGTGGGTTTTACTAGTCTGACTTCATTCTTTTTTGGCTTATTTCACTCAGTTTGCTATTTAATCTTTAATTACAGGCCACAAAAGAAGTAATAGAACGGGAAGCACCAGGGATGGCCCTGGCAATGCTGATGGGATCACTTAATGTTACACCTCTGGGCATGCTCTCTAGGTAAGAAAGTCACCAACATGTTGCAGAGAAAGTTAATTCCATACCACTAATCAATACACTATATTGATAAACCTAAGAAACTTTAGTCCTAACACTTAAGTTTGCCCCTTTTTTTTCCAGGGTTAAGAGCTTTAGTATTCTGTAGCCACAATTTTCCCACTTCATTTCTTTTTATTGTTGTTGTTGTTTTGTTTTTTGGTTTTTTTTTTTTTTCCTGCCTGTTAAGTTAAACTTTCAGAGACTGTTATATTACTACTGGTAGAAGTTATCAATTCCTAACCCAGAGAATCCAGTTTATTACTATGTAAAGTTACTGTTTTCTGTGATTGTATATAATCATCAGTTGATATCCATTAATTGTAGGTAAATACTAATTTAATAAAACTAAACTGCCAAGTTTATTAAAGTAACTTGTTCTCACAAGTTAGGAGCTTATATTCCAATTTATAAATAGGCATGTTGATGTGTTGTTGTGAAAAATAAAGCTCAATTCATATTGTTAATCTTTTAACACTTGGCAACTGGGTATATTTAAATTATTATATTACATTAATGATATACTATTATTATATTAAATTAGTCTACCTAAAACTATGCCTTTGTTGACACAGATGTTGATATCCATCCTCAATTTAATGGTAATTATTTGCCACTATTTTAGCAACTCTTAGGTTTAAATCCCCTAAATTAGGACAATTACATCACTTAAGTTAGAAGTATCAACTTAGAATCTGTTGATTTAATGAGCATTAATTAATAGTTGATCTCAGAGCAACCTAAAAATATATAGCAACTGTATAGTTTCAGGGTTTCATAATTGATAGCCATTTATGTATCCTGTGTGCAGTATAAATATAAAATTAAATGTGTCCATTGACTAGTATGGAATATGAGTTGTAATGTTCTTTCTGTTACATAGACAGTATATATCCCATCAGTGGCAGCCACTTGAAGCACAGGTAGAGAAGATTATGAATGGGTCATTAGTTACTATATTCTCTTTGCTGTCACGTGTACTATAACATTTAATTTTAGTAAAAGCAAATAAAGAATTAAGGTACCATGATAGAGACTAAAGCTAAAGTTTGTGCTGGCCTTTAAGGAACACAAGTTGATTCTTTCATAGTGTTCCTTTTTTAACCATTACTTATATTACCTACACCAATGAGTTCAGGGGATCCTGTTTTTCCTGTGGAATTAAGTGGTTTTCAAACATAAAAGAACTCTTTCTTTATACAAGCAATAACATCAAGAAAGAATTAAACTTCATTCTCTTGCTAATTCTTTTGTAATAAAATTTTAATTTGGTAAAACATAGTAATATGCTTATTTGCCAAGTCCCATATTAAGCATTAGGGATTCTAAGATTAGAAAGAAAAATAAGAAATGGTCCTCCCCTTAAGGATCTCACAGTCCGTCTCAAAAAAAAAAAAAAAAAAAAAAAAAAAAAAAAAAAAAAAGATAATTCTTCAAATTAAATATAGCTTTCTTGATCCAGTATAGAAATATCACTTTTTGTTATATTGAAAGGTTTTTCTGAATTAATTTTTTTTCTCCCTTTTGTATCCTCATAATTACCAAGCACTGGACTGCTGAGTGAGTGGAAAATTAATTAGCAGGAGCTGATTCTAATTACTTTGGAATAAGTTGTTCATCTTTATCCTGAAAGCTTTGAAAATTAATACATATAAACAGCATGGGCGCACCTTCTGGCTTTTCTGTCTGTGCATTGCTGATTTAACTGAGAATATATTTACAAACTTTGAAACAGACATAGTAGTTTACATTAGTTATAGAAAAGGGGATATTTCCCTGAATGTTCATTTTTTGTGCTTCTCAAAGCCATTTTTAAAATCATTATTTTTATAATAGCCATGATTAGATTGGTGCTTCCTTTCTACAGCCTTTCTATTCTGTATGCACTTTTGGCTTTGTACATGTTTCTGCTATGGAACATGTCATAGTATATTGTAATTAATTATTTGCATATCTGTATCACCTAGTTAGTAGAAACTTCTTAAAGACAGGAGCTTTATCTTATTCTTTTTTACCTAAAACAAATTCTGACACATAGTAAGTACTGGAAAAATGTTTATTGTTGTGGTTACTATGGATAAATCAGTATTTTACCATAGTTCTATAGCATATTTTTTTCAGGTAAATTAATGCATCAAGTTGGCGCCTTACTTTCCTATTTTTATGTCTAGAGAGCAGCATTAAATAAAAATAAATGTTTAAATCATTGCATATGTTTGAAATGGTTTCCTACTATTTGGACAACTTAATATCCTCCAAATTTTTTATATAAGTAAGTTGGGAGATATTACGAAGTAATGATTAAGAGCCTCATCTCCGAAGACAGATTGCTTGTGTTCTACTATGTTAATGCCTTTTTTGTTTTCGTTTTCTCATCTATATAATAAGGATGTTAATAGTACCATGTTTCTCGGATAAAGTGAATTAATCTATGTAAAGCACTTAGAAAACTGACTCATAGTAACTGTTAAGTGATGATCATGGTTGTTGTTGTTTGAGTTTTTGTTTTTAGAACAGGTCTGTTGGTGAAACCTTTTCTTAGCTTTTCTTCATTAGGAAATGTCTTTATCTCCATATTACTCCTGAAGGATATTTTCACTAGATACAGAAATCTGGGTTGACTGTTCTTTTATTTCAGCATTTTAAAAAAGTAAAATAAAATATTATTCCACTATCTTTTGCTCCATGGTTCCTGAAAAGAAATGAGCAATCAATTCAAATTGCTATTTCCTTACGTGTAATGGCAAATTTCTCTGGCTGCTTGGAAAATATTTTTTCTTCAGCTTTAGTTGCAGCAATTTGATTATGCTGTATCTGGGTGTAGTTTTCTTTTAGATTATCCTTCTGGGTCCAGTGAACTTTATGATTCTGTAAATTTATGTCTTTTACCAAATTTGGGATATTTACTCTTTTTTTTTTTTTTTTTTGCTGCTTCTATAACACGAATTTTAGATTTTTTGGTAATGTCTCACAAATCCCTGAGACTCTGTTAATTTTTAAAATCTTTTTTACTCTGTATTAATTTTAGGTTATTTCTATGATCTATCTTCAAATTCGCTGACTTTTGCCCTCTTTCATCTTCATTCTGCCTTTGAACATATCTAGTGGCTTTTATTTCGGATATATTTTCAGTTCTAAATTCTCCATTTGGTTTTTTTGTTAATGGTTTCCAATTTCTCTGCTAAGAACTTGTATTTTTACATTTATTTCAAAATTATTGCCCTTTATGTCATGGAGAATAGTTATAATAACTGCTTAAAATTATTCTTCTGACAATTTCAATATCTGGCTTACCTTGGAGTTGATATTGGTTGATTTCTTTTCCAATGAGAACTGGTCAAATTTTCCTTGCTCTATGTTGAGAAATTTTGGATTGTATCCTGGACATTCTGAACACTACATTGTAAGTAAATTATTTAACTCCTGTTAAAATCCTCTGGGGAATTTTAATTAGTTAGTTTTAGCAATTGATCTGATTGGGTTCAGATTGTAAATTCTGTCTCACTTTCTGTGGGTAGTGGCTCAGCCTTTGCTATACTGTTAGTGTCTGTCCAGTACATGAACCATTTACGAGTTAGTTTGAGACTTGGGCAGCAGTATATACTATGTTTATGTTTTAAAAGCTTTTCTTGTACTTCTTTTATACTGTTCCAAGTATTCACAGCTCAGGGGTGACCCTGGAACTTGGGTCAGTTCACATACAAAATTAGAGAATCCACCTTCTTTAGCTCTCTTCTTTCCAAGAATTTCCCCCCCACTCTCCAGCTTCCAGGGGACCCCATTTCCAGTTACTCTGACCAGAAGAGGTTTCTTACAGAGTATTAACTCCCTTTGCAATTATGTAGTTGTACACAACTGACCTTTGGGACAAAGAACAAAAGAAAAGAAAAAAGAGAGAAAGAGATTCCTCTTACCTCAGTTCTTTAGACAATATCAGCTCTTTTTTTTTTTGTTTCCATTAGCCAAAGAGGTAGGTAGGTCTTCTCTCTGGGCTTCGGGTGCTAACACTGTCATCATTATAGTATTACAGCTCCACAATTAGGCCTAGCCCCATTAAGAGCTGTTATTCAAGCTCTGACTTCAGTCCCAAATGTGCCTGCTATTATTTTACATTCAGTGTCATCAGGTAATCACTGTGTACTCTGTAAACAATCAGTAGGAGAGAGAAGCTATGGTTACTTTCTCCATCTTGGCTGACACCAAAGAACAAGTGTTGTAACTTTAATATCAGATCTCTGACTTCATATTTACTAGCATTTACTAGTAGTGTTACCTTATTACTTTACAAGGTTTAGCGCATCTTGTTCCAGTAGTTAAGTACCCACAAAATAGTAGCATTTAATCTCCCTAAATTTATAATTTATTCCCTACTTGTTTTTTTTAAAAAGATCAAATACTCTTTTTCCCCCCTAAATTTCATTAAAAATAACAGATCAACCACTGTGGTTACACACTGAAGAATGATTTGTCATGAATTTTATTCTCAGTTTTGTCATTAATTTGATTTATGATCTCTACTTAGTTTTATAGGAATAATACATAGCTCATAGAAATGTTATGAGGTCCTTTAAAGATTTACTCACGTGTGTGTGTGTGTGTGTGTGTGTGTAAAATAAGAAATATCTAATTCATAGAAAGAGAAATTGATTGCCAGTTTTCCATTGTAGTATAAAGAGATTTACCATTGTAATCTTCAATGACTCATCTTTCAATTCTGTAACTGTAATAAACACCACAGATTTTAGGGAGGAGATAACATTTTCCATTTGCTGCCAAAAATGGTTTTATAACTAATATTGGTTAAAAGAAAAATTTCAGGAAATAAAAACACAACACTTATTTTTTATAGACATGAATCAAATTATTCTTAGTATTATTTAGATAATATTAAAGTAACATGGGTCATTTAAAGTAACAGTACAGTCATCTTGAAGAGTTTCTATTTTTTTAACCCACACCAAATATACTTAGCTTACAAAAGTCTATAGGGGAGCAGAAGATGGCAGAGTAGTATATATCAGGAATCTGTTTCTCCATCTGGACAACCATTGAACTGGCAGGATCTCTCTGATATAACTATTTTGGAACTTTATAGTCTATTCAAAGGCTTACAGCTTACTGGAAAAGGCTTGACTAGTAGATTGTGGTTAATCTGGGTCAGTTTTAACCTAGTGTGCTACTACCCAACCATCTTCCAGTGCTCCAGCTAGCAGGTACTAGAGTTTATAGGACAACTTGTGGAAGACAGAATGGGCAATTAGGGACCTTATCCTCCAAATATTGGGGATCCAGGTTCTGTTTGTGGATTACTGCTTTGGGTTGTAGAAGTGCAGAGGCAAAGACAGGATGCCATTGTTGCAACCCACACAGGCTGAAGTATCTTCAAGGGATTTATAAGGACAGTACCTACATTTTCCCCTACATTTTTCTTCTTCTCTTTTGGGACCCATAAATTATAGGATTAAAACATTCAAAAGCAGCTACATATATAGGGGAATTTAGAAAGTCACTATGCATGCCCAGAGGAAAAGGCAGGCTGAGAGAAAGAGAAAGGCCTTAAGTTTATACCTCAGGCTTATCTCTTACACAGAACACCTTATAACAATTAAAAAAAAAAAAAAAAGCAAACCGTAGGGAAGGGAGATAAACTGATTTCCAGAATACTGTATTATAAGATTCAAATATTTAGAGTTCAAAAAAAAATGACAAAGCAAAGAAAAAGTATGATCGATTCAAATGAAAACATAAATTGACAAAAATCCATGAGGAAGATGAAATGGTGAACTTACTAGACAAAGGCTTTAAAACAACTGTCTTAAAGATTCTCACAGAACTAAAGGAAGATATTGACAATGCCAAGATAATGATGTGTGAGCAAAAGTAAATATCAATAAATGAATTTAAAAAACATAAAAAATAGTCAATCAAGCAGCTAAAATGACTTCTTAGTTTAATATCATCTTTTAAGGCGATGATGGCGCCATCTATAATCAGGCTTCTCTCCACTGTATGCAGGAGGAAGTGGCCACTATTAACAGCCCTCCCTTTTGTAGCGTTAGACAGCAACAGGCCACCCTGAGATTATTTACAGAGGACAGCTATAAAAACACTTATATATATATTCAGTCCAGGCTAGAAAATACTTTTTCCCCATGAGTGTGAAGATTCATATTGTATGCTAGTAAATCTCTCTGCACGTGTTCATCATGACAATGTACTCAGGAGTTCTAAGTCATGATGAGCATCCTGCAGCAGAGACAAAATAAAGAAGATAAAAAAGAATAATGAAGAAATGAGTTGACAAGTACAATTGCTGAAAAAAAATCATTAGAGGGATTAAAAAGCAGTTTTCAGCAGGCAGAAAAATGAATCAGCAAACTTAAAGACATAACACTTGAAATTCACAAATCTGAGGAACAGAAACAAAAAAGATGGAAGAAAACTGAACAGAGCCTAACAGACCTATGGAACACCATTAAGCAGACCCGCATACACATGGGAATTCAAGATGGATGAGTGAGGGAGAAAGGGGCTTACCAGAGCAGACTCATGAACACTAATAAGCGTGGGAAACTGTCAGGTAGGCAAATCTAAACTATAATTGAAAAATTGCTAGAGGTTCAGTGCAGACAACTATGAGAGTTAAAAACTTCAGGGAAACTCAGTTACAGGGGAGCCACTATACTTTTGTGAAAACTCAATGGAACCTAAGGGACCTGTGGAATAAGTCCTTCAGAACAACCAGGTTCTCACAGTAAATATTAGAGGAAAATTCCCTCATGTTTCAGCAGGGAAGGGGAAAGGGAACTATTGTGAAACACACCAGAGCACTCTGTTCTTCTTAATAAACCCTAACCCCAGGAGAAACTACTTAACCTGAGCCTACCCTCCTGGAGTATAATCAAATACTAACTTACCTAGAGGAAGGGAAATATCCAAATTCAGCTCACTCTAGCCGTCATCTCCCATTTAACAGGGAAGGAAAAATTGAGAAAAACTCGTGAAGCTCACTAAAAGGCTCACTAAAAGACTGAGACCTGGCTGGGCACGGTTGCTCACACCTATAATCCCAGTACTTTGGGAGGCCAAGGCGAGTGGATCATGAAGTCAGGAGGTTGAGACCATTCTGCCTAACACAGTGAAACCTCGTCTCTACTAAAACTACAGAAAATTAGCCGGGCATGGTGCCACATGTCTATAGTCCCAGCTGAGGCAGGAGAACCGCACCTGGGAGGTGAGGTTGCAGTGAGCCAAGATTGAACCACTGCACTCCAGCCTGGCGACAGAGCAAGACTCCATCTCAAAATATAAAAAGACCAAGACTTAACCATAGGACTATAGAATACTTCTCCACCCCCACATATCCCCACCATATTACTAGAGGCCTGTCTACAGCAGTTCCTTTTACCTGGAATGTTTGGCTATGAAGAAAAATTACAAGGCATATCAAATGGGAAAAAAAATACAATTTGAAGAGACAAAGCAAGCATCAGAAGTAGACATGGCAGGAATGCTGGAATTATCAGACTGGGAATTTAAAAATCATTGCGATTAATATGCTAAGTGTTCCAGTGGATGAAGTAGGTACTGTGCAAGAACAGATGGGTACCGTAAGCAAAGAGATGAAACTCCTAAGAATCAAAAATAAATGCTAGAGATCAAAAACACTGTAACAGACATAAACAGTGTCTTTGATGGGCTTATTGGTAGAATGAACACAGCTGAGGAAAAAAAAAAAACTGAGCGTGGTGATCTCTCACTGCATACCTCCAAAACTGAAAAGCAAAGAGAACAAGGGCTGAGAAACAAAACAAAACAAAAAAACAGAACAGAATATCAAAGAATTTTGAGACAACTCTAAAAGGTAAAACACCTACATAATGTGAATACCCAAAAGAGAAGAGAGAAACAGAAGAAATATTTGCAACAATGACCGTGAATTTCCCCCAAATTAATGTCAGATGCCACAAAAACAACTATACCTAGACATACCATATTCAAACTAGAGAAAATCAAAAATAAAGAAAAAATCATGATAGAGTTCAGAGGGGGAAAAAAAAACTCCATATCTATAGAGGAAGAAAGATAAGAACTACATTCAACTTGTCCTCAGACATGCATTTAAAAAATCAGTCTATGATTTAGGGCATACAATATGTAAAGACGTAATTTACGACATCAGTAACTGAAAGCGGTGAGGATAGAGCAGTATAAGAGGAGAATTTTTGTATGCTATTGAAGTTAAGCTGGTATAAATTCAAAGTATTACTTTAGGATGTTAAATGTAATCTTCATAGTGGCCATAAGGAAAACAGATACAGGATGTACACACACAAAAAAATGAGAGGGAATTAAAATATTTCACTAAAAAATTTAAGAACAAATGAAGACAGTAATGCAGGAAATGAGGAGTTAAAAAACTATAAGGCATATGGAAAACTCTTAACAAAATGGTAGAATTCACTTTTTGTCAATAATTAAGTGTAAATGGACTAAACTTTCCAATCAAAGAGACAGAGATTAATAGACTGGATAGGAAGGCATGATCCAGCTATATGGTGTCTACATGAGACTCATTTTAGATCCAAAGACATAAATAAGTTGAAAATGAAAGGATAGAAGAAGGTAGGCAAATAGTAACCAAAAGCGAACCATGATGGCTATAATATCAAATACATTTTAAATCAAAAATGTTTATCTTAAATCCAAAAAGTTTACAAGAGACAAAGGATATATGTTACTAGAAGGTTTAATTCTGCACAGTAATATTATACTTATAAACATTTATGCACTTAATAGACTATCAAAATAGAGGAAGCAAAAATGAACAGAATTGAAGAGGAAAATAGCTATGCAAGAATAGTTGAGGAATTCAATACCCCGCATTCAGTAATGGATAGAACAGCCACACAAAAGGTAAGTAAAAAAATGTAAGAACTTGAACAACACAATAAACCAACTAGATGCAACCCACATATATAAAACACTTTACCCAACAACAGTAGCATACACCTTCTGAAGTACACATGGGACATTCTCCAAGATAGAGCATGTTAGACCACAAAGTAAGTTTCACTAGATTTTTTAAAACAGATGCCATAAAAAGTGTATTGCAAAACAGTATATTCTTCAAAGCATATTCTCCAAAAAGAGAATGAAGTTTGAAATCAATAACAGAAGGAAAACTGGAAAATTTACAAATATGTGAAAATTAAACACACTCAAACAACCAATAAGTTAAAGAAGAAATCATGGCCGGGCGCGGTGGTTCAAGCCTGTAATCCCAGCACTTTGGGAGGCTTAGACGGGCAGATCACGAAGTCAGGAGATCGAGACCATCCTGGCTAACATGGTGAAACCCTGTCTCTACTAAAAAATACAAAAAAACTAGCCGGGAGAGGTGGTGGGTGCCTGTAGTCCCAGCTACTCAGGAGGCTGAGGCAGGAGAATAGCGTGAACCCAGGAGGCGGAGCTTGCAGTGAGCTGAGATCCGGCCACTGCGCTCCAGCCTGGGCGACAGAGCGAGACTCCATCTCAAAAAAAAAAAGAAGAAGAAGAAATCATAAGGGAAATTAGAAAATATTTAAAAATGAGTTAAAACAGAAATGCAACATACC
The DNA here is from genome assembly GCF_002776525.5 of Piliocolobus tephrosceles. Classification (NCBI taxonomy): domain Eukaryota; kingdom Metazoa; phylum Chordata; class Mammalia; order Primates; family Cercopithecidae; genus Piliocolobus; species Piliocolobus tephrosceles. Next base: position 21,151 of record NW_022318929.1, read on the forward strand.
AAAACTTAATAGTATGCAGAAAAAGCAATACTGATATTGCTGTAAACATTAAAAAAAATTAGTTTTTTTTAAATCTCATAACAGCAGTCTCATTTTATAACTTTATAAGTTAAGAAACTAGAAAAAGAATAACAACCTAAACCCAAAGCTAGCAGAAAGAAGGAAATAATAAAAATTAGAGCAGAGATAAATGAAATAGAAAATCAAAAAACAATAAGAGGAAAATCAACTAAGCCAAAGTTGGTTCTTCGAAAAGATCAACAAAAATCACAAAATATTAGCTAGATGGACTAAGGAAAAAAAAAGAAACTCAAATTACTAAAATCATTAATGAAAATGGAGTCATTAGTACCAATTCCACAGAAATAAAAAGGACTAGAAGAGTATAGCATAACAACTATATGCCAATAAGTTGAATACCCAGATGAAGTGGACAAACTCTTAGAGACACAAAACCTACCGAGACTGAATCACAAAGAAATAGAAAATCTGAATAGACCTATACCTAGGAAGGAGATTGACTCAGAAATTAATAGCCTCTCAGCTGGGTGCGGTGGCTCACGTCTGTAATCCCAACACTTTGGGAGGCCAAAGCGGGTGGATCACTTGAGCACAGCAAGAGCAGCCTGGGCAATATGGCGAAACACTATCTCTACTAAAAAATTCAAAAAATTAGCCAGGTATGGTGGCACACACCTGTAGTCCTAGCTACTCAGGGATCTGAGGCAGGAGTATCACTTGAGCCCAGGAGGCCACACAGTGAGCCCTGATTGTGCACACTGCACTCCAGCCTGGGCAACAGCCTGGGCAACAGAGTGAGACCCTGTCTCAAAAAAAAAAAAAAAAAAACCTTTCTATTTACAAAATACCTGGACCAGTTGGCTTCACTGATGAATTCTACCAGGTATTTAAAGAACAACTGACACTGGTTATTTCCAAAATCTTTCCAAAACATTGAAGAGAAGACAACACTTCCTAACTCATTTTACGAAAGGCAGCATTGGACTCATACCAAAGACAGGAAAAACAAAACAAAACTGCAGACCAATTTCCCTTAATGAATGTTAGTGCTAAAAAAAAAAAAAACAGCAAACTGATTGCAGCAGCATATTAAAAAGAATTACACAACATGACCCTAGAATATAAGGATTGTTCAACATATGAAAATAAATCATTGATTGTAATATACCACAGTAGCAGAATGGAGGGGAAAAAAAAACTCGTGATCATTTGATGATGGGTTTTCAGCATCAATGGATGCCGAAAAAACCATTTGGAAAAATACAACTTTCATGTTAAAAACACTCAACAAACTAGGAAAAGAAGGAAACTACCTTAATGTGATAAAGGCCTTATGTGAAAAACCCACAGCTTACATCATATTCAGTGGTGAAAGACTGAAAGCTTTTCCTTTAAAATCAGGAACAAAATGGGGATGCCCACTTTTTCCACTTCCATTCAACATAGTATCAGAACTTCTAGCCAGAACAATTAGACGATATAAAGAAGTGAAAGGTATCCAAATTGGAAAGGAAGAAGTAAACCTATCTTTTTTTTGACATGATTATATATGTAGAAAATCCAAGATGCCACACACAAAACCATTAGAACTAATAAATGAAGTCAGCAAAGTTGCAGAATACAAAATCAGGCTGCAAAAATCAGTTGTATTTTTGTACAATGACAATGAATGATCCAAAATAAAATCAAGAAAATAGAATAGAATCAAGAGCCCAGAAATAAGCCCTTGCATATAAGATGCAATAATTTTCAACAAGGGTGTCAATTCAATGGAGAGAGAATAGTCTTTTCAACGAATGGTGTTGGGAAAATTGGATATCCACTTGCAAAAGAATGAAGTCAGACCTCTGCCTACTGAATATAAAAATTAATTCAAAATGGATCAAAGACCTATACACAAGAGCTAAAACCATAAAACTCTTAGAAAAAAAATAGGGGGACAGCTTCATGACATTAGATTTGGCAGTCATTTCTTGGGTATGACACCAAAAGCATAGGCAGCAAACAAAAAACTAGATAATGTGGACTTTATCAATGTTGAAAATCTTTGTACATTGAACAAAGTAAAAGGGCAACCCATAGAATCAAGAAAATATTCAAAATCACATATCTGGCTAGGTATTAATATTCAATATACATATATTTTTAAATTCCTACAATTCAACAAAGAAAATGCTATTTAAAAACAGGCAGAAGACTCAAATAGATATTTCTCCAAAGAAGATACACAGATGACTGACAAGCACATGAAAAGATCCTCAGCATCAATAGTCATTAGGGAAATGCAAGTCAGAACGACAGTGATATACAACTTCACACCTATTAGGTTGGCTATTATCAAAACAATAATAAATAAGTGGTGGCAGAATGTTTAGAAACATCGTGCATTGCTGGTGAGGATGTAAAATGGTGCAACTGCTGTGGGAAACTATGGCATATCCTCAAGAAATTAAGCGTGGAATTATATGACCCAGGAACTCCACTTCCGAGTTACATATCCAAAAGAATTGAAAGCAGGGGCTGGGTGTGGTGGCTTGCACCTGTAATCCCAACACTTTGGTAGTGTGAGACAAGAAGATCACTTGAGACCAAGAGTTTGAGACTAGCCTGAGCAAAATAGTGAGACCCTGTCTCTACAAAACTTGTTTAAAAAAATTAGCCAGGCCTGGTGACACACACCTATAATCCTAGCTCTTCAGGAAGATGAGGGAGGAGTGTCACTTGAGCCCAGGAATTCAAGTGAGCTGTGATCATGCCACTGCATTCCAGTCTGGGCAACAGAGTGAGACTGTCTCTTAAAGAATTGAAAGCAGGAAGATGGCCGAATAGGAACAGCTTCAGTCTCCATCTCCCAGCGCGAGCGACACAGAAGACCGGTGATTTCTGCATTTTCAACTGAGGTACTGGGGTCATCTCACTCGGGAGTGCCGGACAATCGGTGCTGGTCAGCTGCTGCAGCCCGACCAGCGAGAGCTGAAGCAGGGCGAGGCATCGCCTCACCTGGGAAGCGCGAGGGGGAAGGGAGTCCCTTTTCCTAGCCAGGGGAACTGAGACACACAACACCTGGAAAATCGGGTAACTCCCACCCCAATACTTCGCTGTAACACCGGCACACCGGAGATTGTATCCCACACCTGGCCGGGAGGGTCCCACGCCCACGGAGCCTCTCTCCTTGCTAACACAGCAGTCTGCGGCAATCTAACCGCAAGGCAGCAGCGAGGCTGGGGGAGGGGCGCCCGCCATCGCTGAGGCTTAAGTAGGTAACTAAAGCCGCTGGGAAGCTGGAACTGGGTGGAGCTCACAGCAGCTCAAGGAAACCTGCCTGTCTCTGTAGACTGCGCCTCTGGGGACAGGGCTCAGCTAAAGGAGTAGAAGCCTGTGAAATGCGAACGACTCTGTCTGACAGCTTTGAAGAGAGCAGTGGATCTCCCAACACGGAGGTTGAGATCTGAGAAGGGGCAGTCTGCCTGCTCAAGTGGGTCACTGACCCCTGAGTAGCCTAACTGGGAGACATCCCCCACTAGGGGCAGTCTGACACCCCACACCTCACAGGGTGGAGTACACCCCTGAGAGGAAGCTTCCAAAGCAAGAATCAGACAGGTGCACTCGCTGTTCAGCAATATTCTATCTTCTGCAACCTCTGCTGCTGATACCCAGGCAAACAGGGTCTGGAGTGGACCTCAAGCAATCTCCAACAGACCTATAGCTGAGGGTCCTGACAGTCAGAAGGAAAACTATCAAACAGGAAGGACACCTATATCAAAACCCCATCAGTACGTCACCATCATCAAAGACCAGAGACAGATAAAACCACAAAGATGGGGAAAAAGCAGGGCAGAAAAGCTGGAAATTCAAAAAATAAGAGCGCATCTCCTCCTGCAAAGGAGCACAGCCCATCGCCAGCAACGGATCAAAGCTGGTCAGAGAATGATTTTGATGAGATGAGAGAAGAAGGCTTCAGTCCATCAAACCTCTCAGAGCTAAAGGAGGAATTACGTACCCAGCGCAAAGAAACTAAAAATCTTGAAAAAAAGAGTGGAAGAATTGACAGCTAGACTAATTAATGCAGAGAAGGTCATAAACGAAATGACAGAGATGAAAACCATGACACGAGAAATACGTGACAAATGCACAAGCTTCAGTAACCAACTCGATCAACTGGAAGAAAGAGTATCAGCGATGGAGGATCAAATGAATGAAATGAAGCGAGAAGAGAAACCAAAAGAAAAAAGAAGAAAAAGAAATGAACAAAGCCTGCAAGAAGTATGGGATTATGTCAAAAGACCAAATCTACGTCTGATTGGGGTGCCTGAAAGTGAGGGGGAAAATGGAACCAAATTGGAAAACACTCTACAGGATATCATCCAGGAGAACTTCCCCAACCTAGCAGGGCAGGCCAACATTCAAATTCAGGAAATACAGAGAACGCCACAAAGATACTCCTCCAGAAGAGCAACTCCAAGACACATAATTGCCAGATTCACCAAAGTTGAAATGAAGGAAAAAATCTTAAGGGCAGCCAGAGAGAAAGGTCGGGTTACCCACAAAGGGAAGCCCATCAGACTGACAGCAGATCTCTCGGCAGAAACTCTACAAGCCAGAAGAGAGTGGGTGCCAATATTCAACGTTCTTAAAGAAAGAATTTTAAACCCAGAATTTCATATCCAGCCAAACTAAGTTTCATAAGTGAAGGAGAAATAAAATTCTTTACAGATAAGCAAATGCTTAGAGATTTTGTCACCACCAGGCCTGCCTTACAAGAGACCCTGAAGGAAGCCCTAAACATGGAAAGGAACAACTGGTACCAGCCACTGCAAAAACATGCCAAAAGGTAAAGACCATCGAGCCTAGGAAGAAACTGCATCAACTAATGAGCAAAATAACCAGTTAATATCATAATGGCAGGATCAAGATCACACATAACAATATTAACCTTAAATGTAAATGGACTAAATGCTCCAATTAAAAGACACAGACTGGCAAACTGGATAAAGAGTCAAGACCCATCAGTCTGCTGTCTTCAGGAGACGCATCTCACATGCAGAGACATACATAGGCTCAAAATAAAAGGATGGAGGAAGATCTACCAAGCAAATGGAGAACAAAAAAAAGCAGGGGTTGCAATCCTAGTCTCTGATAAAACAGACTTTAAACCATCAAAGATCAAAAGAGACAAGGAAGGCCATTACATAATGGTAAAGGGATCAATCCAACAGGAAGAGCTAACTATCCTAAATATATATGCACCTAATACAGGAGCACCCAGATTCATAAAGCAAGTCCTTAGAGACTTACAAAGAGACTTAGACTCCCATACAATAATAATGGGAGACTTCAACACTCCACTGTCAACATTAGACAGATCAACGAGACAGAAAGTTAACAAGGATATCCAGGAATTGAACTCATCTCTGCACCAAGCGGACCTAATAGACATCTATAGAACTCTCCACCCCAAGTCAACAGAATATACATTCTTCTCAGCACCACATCACACTTATTCCAAAATTGACCACATAATTGGAAGTAAAGCACTCCTCAGCAAATGTA
>NW_022318930.1:0-2873 GCF_002776525.5 Piliocolobus tephrosceles
GAGTTCCACTCGTTATGCCCAGGTTGCAGTGGCATGACAGCTCACTGCAACCTCTGCCTCCCAGGTTCAAGTGATTCTCCTGCCTCAGCCTCCTAAGTAGCTGGGATTACAGGCACATGCACCCATGCCTGGCTAATTTTTGTAATTTTAGTAGAGATGGTGTTTCACCATGTTGGCCAAGCTGGTCTCAAAGGGAAAGGCTAGGGTGGATGTGTGGCATGTGGCAGAAAAGTGGGTGATGTGATTTGGATCTGTGTCCGCACCCAAATCTCATGTCGAACTGTAATCCCTAGTGTTGGAGGTGGGGCCTGGTGGGAGGTGATTTGATGGATCATGGGGGCGGGTTCTCATAAATGGTTTAGCACCATCCCCCTTGGTGCTATTCTAGTGAGTGAGATCTAGTTGTTCAAAAATGTGTGGTGTTGCTGTCCCAGTACCCGCTTGCTCCTGTTCCTGCCATGTAGACACCTGCTCTCGCTTTGCCTTCTGCCATGAGTAAGAGATCCTTCAGGCCTCCCCCAAAAGCAGATGTTGCATTGCTTCCTGTACAACCTGTGAAACCATGTGCCAATTAAATGTCTTTTCTTTATAAATTACCCAGTCTCAGGTATTTCTTTGTGGCAATGCAAGAACAGACTAATACAGTAGGGGTATTCTTTCTTCCAAATCCACCTCCTATATTTTCTAGCTGCTATTTTCAGCTCTTCTATGGTCTAGTCAATGTAGAAGATGGAGTAGAAGACAAGGACATTGTTCTATGAATGATGCAATGGACTTTCTGAGTTTCCATTTCTGAGGACCTCTTACTTCCAGTTTCCTTTCATAGAAAATGATTCATGCTGACAACTGCTTTCTCTGCCACTTCTCAGCCCAACCACATCACCTCAGCTTGAAGCTTCAGATGGCCACCACCACTCTTTAGAAATACCATTTTGGTGAAATCCCTTTTAAGACAACCAGAATCTAGCCCTTTTTGATGTAATTCACATGCATACCATAGGAAACCTGTGTGTTTGTCCCACAGACCCTTATTTCCAACTTTATTATTCAGGGTTCTCCAGAAAAAAATACAATGTATATGCAGAGAGAGAGAGAGACAGACAGAGAGAGAGAGAGATTATAAGGAATTGGCTCATGCAGTTACGGACCTTGAAAAATTCCAAGATCTATAGTCAGCTCGAGAACCAGGAAAGTTTCAGTTCATGTCAAACGGCAGGAAAAAAAATTGATGTTCCAGCTCAAAGGCAATTACATAAGAAGAATTCCCTCTTACTCACATGAGGGTCCATCTCTTTGTTCTATTCAGGCCTTCTATTGATTGGATGGAGCCCACACATCCGTTAGGGAGGGCAATCTGCTTTACTTAGTGTACCAGTTCAAACGTTAAACTCATCCAGAAACATTCTCACAGACACACCCAGAATGTCTGACCAAGTATCTGGGAACCCTGTGGCCCAGTCAAGTTAACATGGAAAATTAACCATCACACCAACTCTATTCACCCTGCTACCACACATCCCCTCACTGAGCCTCCTCCTGTTTAGACATTTTCAGACATATGACAGGTTCCTGGTTCCTCCTGATTCCAGGAGCACATGCCAAACTCTTTTATCTTGATATGTGGGTTTTGAAGTGCCCCCTCCCCTATAGGGGTACATAAAGCACTCCTTACACTCTGGCATCTCACAGGGGGCAGATATAAGATGACTCTATGGAGAACTTAATTTAGCTTCAGATTGATATGAAATCCCAAATCCATGGTAGAATAACAAGAATGTCTGTAGTCAAAATCTAGATCAAGAGAAAGAGAGATCCAGCCCTGTCATCTGTTACCCCATTCCCAGAGCCTACCCTCTCAGGTCCCATTTCCTAAGGACCTACCAATTCCCCTAGGAATTGAAGCAGAGAATTGCTGGCCAGTCGTGGTGGCTCATACCTGTAATCTCAGCACTTTGGGAGGCCGAGGCAGGTGGATCACTTGAGATCAGGAGTTCGAGACCAACCTGGCCAACGTGGTGAAACCACATCTCTACTAAAAATACAAAAATCACTCAGGTGTGGTGGTGCACACTTGTAATCCTAGCTACTCAGGAGGCTGAGGCAGGAAAATCTCTTGAACCCGGGAGGCGGAGGCTACATTAGTTACATTGGTTTGGTTCAGGAAGATGGGACAACTCAAAGCAGGGGCTTTCAGGCTACAGGTAAATGTAAACATTTTCTGGTTGATAATCGGTTGACTTTATCTGAAGACGTGGGATCAGTAGAAAGGAAATGTTCAGGTTAAGATAGAGGATTATGGAGACCAAGTTTTATTGTGCAGAGGAAGATCTCAGCAGACTTCAGAGAGAGAGCAGGTTGTAAAATGTTTCTTATCAGACCTAAAAGGGTGCCTGGCTCTTAGTTGATAATTTCCTGGATCTGGAAAGGAAGGAAAGAAAACAAAGGGGAAAGGGAATTCTCTATAGAATGTGGATTTTCCCCACAAGAGACTTTGCAGGGAAATTTCAAGGTATGGCAAGGAAATATATTTTGGGGTGAAATATTTTGATTTTTTTTCTTGTCTCATGTTATGCCAGAATCAGATTCAAAAATCAGTCACAATATAATAGAGTCAAATAAAACTCATCTGATGAGAATTTATGGTTTGTAGGGCATAACTCCCTAGACCTCTTAGATAGGAATTTGGGCAAGATAAAAACAATCAGAGCTTAGTCCTGACTAGTATTTTATTAATATCTGCAAGAGTCAAGTCAAGATCTTTTGGCTGAAGAGTGAAGCAATTCTCTGTTTCTTTTTTTTTATTTTATTTTTTACTCTTTTGAAAAAGAGTTCCACTCGTTATGCCCAGGTTGCAGTGGCATGACAGCTCACTG
>NW_022318931.1:0-2873 GCF_002776525.5 Piliocolobus tephrosceles
CAGTGAGCTGTCATGCCACTGCAACCTGGGCATAACGAGTGGAACTCTTTTTCAAAAGAGTAAAAAATAAAATAAAAAAAAAGAAACAGAGAATTGCTTCACTCTTCAGCCAAAAGATCTTGACTTGACTCTTGCAGATATTAATAAAATACTAGTCAGGACTAAGCTCTGATTGTTTTTATCTTGCCCAAATTCCTATCTAAGAGGTCTAGGGAGTTATGCCCTACAAACCATAAATTCTCATCAGATGAGTTTTATTTGACTCTATTATATTGTGACTGATTTTTGAATCTGATTCTGGCATAACATGAGACAAGAAAAAAAATCAAAATATTTCACCCCAAAATATATTTCCTTGCCATACCTTGAAATTTCCCTGCAAAGTCTCTTGTGGGGAAAATCCACATTCTATAGAGAATTCCCTTTCCCCTTTGTTTTCTTTCCTTCCTTTCCAGATCCAGGAAATTATCAACTAAGAGCCAGGCACCCTTTTAGGTCTGATAAGAAACATTTTACAACCTGCTCTCTCTCTGAAGTCTGCTGAGATCTTCCTCTGCACAATAAAACTTGGTCTCCATAATCCTCTATCTTAACCTGAACATTTCCTTTCTACTGATCCCACGTCTTCAGATAAAGTCAACCGATTATCAACCAGAAAATGTTTACATTTACCTGTAGCCTGAAAGCCCCTGCTTTGAGTTGTCCCATCTTCCTGAACCAAACCAATGTAACTAATGTAGCCTCCGCCTCCCGGGTTCAAGAGATTTTCCTGCCTCAGCCTCCTGAGTAGCTAGGATTACAAGTGTGCACCACCACACCTGAGTGATTTTTGTATTTTTAGTAGAGATGTGGTTTCACCACGTTGGCCAGGTTGGTCTCGAACTCCTGATCTCAAGTGATCCACCTGCCTCGGCCTCCCAAAGTGCTGAGATTACAGGTATGAGCCACCACGACTGGCCAGCAATTCTCTGCTTCAATTCCTAGGGGAATTGGTAGGTCCTTAGGAAATGGGACCTGAGAGGGTAGGCTCTGGGAATGGGGTAACAGATGACAGGGCTGGATCTCTCTTTCTCTTGATCTAGATTTTGACTACAGACATTCTTGTTATTCTACCATGGATTTGGGATTTCATATCAATCTGAAGCTAAATTAAGTTCTCCATAGAGTCATCTTATATCTGCCCCCTGTGAGATGCCAGAGTGTAAGGAGTGCTTTATGTACCCCTATAGGGGAGGGGGCACTTCAAAACCCACATATCAAGATAAAAGAGTTTGGCATGTGCTCCTGGAATCAGGAGGAACCAGGAACCTGTCATATGTCTGAAAATGTCTAAACAGGAGGAGGCTCAGTGAGGGGATGTGTGGTAGCAGGGTGAATAGAGTTGGTGTGATGGTTAATTTTCCATGTTAACTTGACTGGGCCACAGGGTTCCCAGATACTTGGTCAGACATTCTGGGTGTGTCTGTGAGAATGTTTCTGGATGAGTTTAACGTTTGAACTGGTACACTAAGTAAAGCAGATTGCCCTCCCTAACGGATGTGTGGGCTCCATCCAATCAATAGAAGGCCTGAATAGAACAAAGAGATGGACCCTCATGTGAGTAAGAGGGAATTCTTCTTATGTAATTGCCTTTGAGCTGGAACATCAATTTTTTTTCCTGCCGTTTGACATGAACTGAAACTTTCCTGGTTCTCGAGCTGACTATAGATCTTGGAATTTTTCAAGGTCCGTAACTGCATGAGCCAATTCCTTATAATCTCTCTCTCTCTCTGTCTGTCTCTCTCTCTCTCTGCATATACATTGTATTTTTTTCTGGAGAACCCTGAATAATAAAGTTGGAAATAAGGGTCTGTGGGACAAACACACAGGTTTCCTATGGTATGCATGTGAATTACATCAAAAAGGGCTAGATTCTGGTTGTCTTAAAAGGGATTTCACCAAAATGGTATTTCTAAAGAGTGGTGGTGGCCATCTGAAGCTTCAAGCTGAGGTGATGTGGTTGGGCTGAGAAGTGGCAGAGAAAGCAGTTGTCAGCATGAATCATTTTCTATGAAAGGAAACTGGAAGTAAGAGGTCCTCAGAAATGGAAACTCAGAAAGTCCATTGCATCATTCATAGAACAATGTCCTTGTCTTCTACTCCATCTTCTACATTGACTAGACCATAGAAGAGCTGAAAATAGCAGCTAGAAAATATAGGAGGTGGATTTGGAAGAAAGAATACCCCTACTGTATTAGTCTGTTCTTGCATTGCCACAAAGAAATACCTGAGACTGGGTAATTTATAAAGAAAAGACATTTAATTGGCACATGGTTTCACAGGTTGTACAGGAAGCAATGCAACATCTGCTTTTGGGGGAGGCCTGAAGGATCTCTTACTCATGGCAGAAGGCAAAGCGAGAGCAGGTGTCTACATGGCAGGAACAGGAGCAAGCGGGTACTGGGACAGCAACACCACACATTTTTGAACAACTAGATCTCACTCACTAGAATAGCACCAAGGGGGATGGTGCTAAACCATTTATGAGAACCCGCCCCCATGATCCATCAAATCACCTCCCACCAGGCCCCACCTCCAACACTAGGGATTACAGTTCGACATGAGATTTGGGTGCGGACACAGATCCAAATCACATCACCCACTTTTCTGCCACATGCCACACATCCACCCTAGCCTTTCCCTTTGAGACCAGCTTGGCCAACATGGTGAAACACCATCTCTACTAAAATTACAAAAATTAGCCAGGCATGGGTGCATGTGCCTGTAATCCCAGCTACTTAGGAGGCTGAGGCAGGAGAATCACTTGAACCTGGGAGGCAGAGGTTGCAGTGAGCTGTCATGCCACTGCAACCTGGGCATAACGAGTGGAACTC
>NW_022318932.1:0-1504 GCF_002776525.5 Piliocolobus tephrosceles
GGATCCCATTGGGGCCCATGGTGAAAAAGGAAATATCATCACATAATTAGTAGAGGGAAGCTTTCTGAGAAATTCCTTTCTGAAATGTGACTTCACCACACAGAGTTCCACACACTGCTTCTCGGCAGCGTTTGCTAAGACTGTTGTCTTGGATTCTGCCAGGTGATATATGGGAGCTCATTGAGAGCTATGGTGAAAAAGGATATATCCTCAGGCACAAAGGGGCAATAAGCTTTCTGAGAAACTGCATTGCTATGTGTGAGTGCAACTCACAGAGTTACACGTTTCTCTTCAGCTATCAGTTTTCTAAGACAGTTTGCTTGGAATCTGCTATGAGATTCTTCTTAGCGCAATGAAGCGAACGGTGGCAAAGCAAGTGTCCTCAGAGGAAAACTGGAAAGAAGCTTTCTTGGAAACTTCTCTGTGATGTGTGAATTCATCTCAAAGAGTTACACTTCCGTTTCATGGAGCAGGCCACTAACACTGTCTTTGTGGAAACTGAGAACTTCTACTCTGGAAGGCTTTGAGGCCCATGCTGAGAAAGGAAATATCATCAGTTAACATCGGGAAAGAAGCTTTCTGAGAAACTTCTTTGTGATCTGTGAATTCGTCTCACCGAGTTACATCTTTGTCCTCAGGTAGCAGTTTGCTAACACGCTTTTTCTAGAATCTGCAAGGTGATATTTTGGATCCCATTGGGGCCCATGGTGAAAAAGGAAATATCATCACATAATAAGTAGAGGGAAGCTTTCTGAGAGATTCCTTTCTGATATGTGACTTCACCACACTGAGTTCCACACACTGCTTCTCCGCAGCGTTTGCTAAGACTGTTGTCTTGGATTCTTTCAAGTGATACTTGGTAGCTCATTGAGAGCTATGGTGAAAAAGGAAATATCCTCAGGCACAAAGGGGCAAGAAGCTTTCTGAGAAACTGCATTGCTATGTGTGAGTGCAACTCACAGACTTACACGTTTCTCTTCAGCTATCAGTTTGCTAAGACAGTTTGCTTGGAATCTGCAATGAGATTCTGCTTAGCGCAATGAAGCTAACGGTGACAAAGCAAGTGTCCTCAGAGGAAAACTGGAAAGAAGCTTTCTTAGAAACTTCTCTGTGATGTGTGAATTCATCGCACAGAGTTACACTTATGTTTCATGGAGCAGGCCACTAACACTCTCTTTGTGGAAACTGAGAAATTCTACTCTGGAATGCTTTGAGGCCCATGCTGAGAAAGGAAATATCATCAGTTAACATCGGGAAAGAAGCTTTCTGAGAAACTTCTTTGTGATCTGTGAATTCGTCTCACAGAGTTACATCTTTGTCCTCAGGAAGCAGTTTGCTAACACTCTTTTCCTAGAATCTGCATGGTGATATTTGGGATGCCATTGGGGCCCATGGTGAAAAAGGAAATATCATCACATAATAAGTAGAGGGAAGCTTTCTGAGAGCTTCCTTTCTGTTATGTGACTTCACCACACAGAGTTCCACACACTGCTTCTCGGCAGCG
>NW_022318933.1:0-1030 GCF_002776525.5 Piliocolobus tephrosceles
TGTTCACTGTCACCCACTCACTCACCACAGTGGGAACCTGTTCACTGTCACCCACTCATTGGCCTTTCTTGCCTCCTCATCTTACCTCCCCATGCTTTGATTGCGATTCTTGGGATTGCCTCTAAATTAACTGCCTGCCCATGAGTTCCTGTCTCAGAGTCAGCTTTGGGGTACTCCAATCTCAGACAAAAGGGGAGGGTCTGAAGTTTCTTTCACCTTTCTCCTTTGCTAGATCCTATGTTTCCGAAACCTTATGTCTTACCTTTTCATAGATTACCCCCTCATTCTGAGGGAGCACAAGCTCTAGTAGCTTGCTAAGGAGGCATGTCTCATTCATGCATATTTGGAGGCATTTAATTTCTGAAAGAATCTTAAGTCTACCCTAATACTTGTTTGATAGCTTGGTTGTGTATAGAATTCTAGAATTTTCTTTTGCAATTTTAAAGATATTTGTATTAGTTTATTCTCACGCTGCTACAAAGAACTACCCAGGACTGGGTAATTTATAAAGAAAAGGTATTTAATTGGCTCACAGTTCTGCAGGCTGTATAGGAAGCATGGCTATGGAGGCCTCAGGAAACTCACAGTCAAGGTGGAAGGCAAAGGGGAAGCCGGCCCATCTTACATGGAAGGAGCGGGAGGAAGGGAGAGAGTGAAGGGGAAGGTTCCACATGCTTTGGACAACGAGATTTCATGAGAACTCTATCATGAGACGGCAGTAGGGGGATGGTGCTAAACCATTAGGTACCACCCCCAAGGTCCAATCACCTCCCACCAGGCCCCACCTCCAACACTAGGGATTACAATTCAATATGAGCTTTGAGCTTTGAGTAAGAACCTGTTCACTGTCACCTACTCATTCATCACAGTGAGAATCTGTTCACTGTCACCCACTCATTCACCATAATGAGAACCTGTTCACTGTCAGTCACTCACCAGAGTGGGAACCTGTTCACTGTCACCCACTCACCACAGTGGGAACCTGTTCACTGTCACCCACTCACTCACCACAGTGGGAACCTGTTCACTG
>NW_022318934.1:0-1030 GCF_002776525.5 Piliocolobus tephrosceles
CAGTGAACAGGTTCCCACTGTGGTGAGTGAGTGGGTGACAGTGAACAGGTTCCCACTGTGGTGAGTGGGTGACAGTGAACAGGTTCCCACTCTGGTGAGTGACTGACAGTGAACAGGTTCTCATTATGGTGAATGAGTGGGTGACAGTGAACAGATTCTCACTGTGATGAATGAGTAGGTGACAGTGAACAGGTTCTTACTCAAAGCTCAAAGCTCATATTGAATTGTAATCCCTAGTGTTGGAGGTGGGGCCTGGTGGGAGGTGATTGGACCTTGGGGGTGGTACCTAATGGTTTAGCACCATCCCCCTACTGCCGTCTCATGATAGAGTTCTCATGAAATCTCGTTGTCCAAAGCATGTGGAACCTTCCCCTTCACTCTCTCCCTTCCTCCCGCTCCTTCCATGTAAGATGGGCCGGCTTCCCCTTTGCCTTCCACCTTGACTGTGAGTTTCCTGAGGCCTCCATAGCCATGCTTCCTATACAGCCTGCAGAACTGTGAGCCAATTAAATACCTTTTCTTTATAAATTACCCAGTCCTGGGTAGTTCTTTGTAGCAGCGTGAGAATAAACTAATACAAATATCTTTAAAATTGCAAAAGAAAATTCTAGAATTCTATACACAACCAAGCTATCAAACAAGTATTAGGGTAGACTTAAGATTCTTTCAGAAATTAAATGCCTCCAAATATGCATGAATGAGACATGCCTCCTTAGCAAGCTACTAGAGCTTGTGCTCCCTCAGAATGAGGGGGTAATCTATGAAAAGGTAAGACATAAGGTTTCGGAAACATAGGATCTAGCAAAGGAGAAAGGTGAAAGAAACTTCAGACCCTCCCCTTTTGTCTGAGATTGGAGTACCCCAAAGCTGACTCTGAGACAGGAACTCATGGGCAGGCAGTTAATTTAGAGGCAATCCCAAGAATCGCAATCAAAGCATGGGGAGGTAAGATGAGGAGGCAAGAAAGGCCAATGAGTGGGTGACAGTGAACAGGTTCCCACTGTGGTGAGTGAGTGGGTGACAGTGAACA
>NW_022318935.1:0-4296 GCF_002776525.5 Piliocolobus tephrosceles
ATAAAAATCTTCTAGCAAGATAATTCTATTTAACTCCCATTTATGACCTTTTGGCTGTTAGACCTTTTGCCTCTGTTCATATGTCTTTTCTCCTTTTTTAGCATTTTCTGTTTTCCACCCTTTTTTCTCTGTGTACTTCAATCTGAATATTTAACAAGTTTGTTAATATACTGTTCTACTATTTTGAATCTGCTTTAAAAACTCATCTTTTAAGTATAAATTAGTAGCTACAAATCGTAGTACTGAATTTTTCTCTCAGTACATTCTTCAAGTAAATCAATTGTTGGAACTGCTTAGAAGGGAGAGCCTGTGGTGAGTTTACATTGCAAGTTCCATTGGTTGTTATGCAGTGAGGCCATGGAGGGCATTCATTTTGCTGTTCTTAACTTCATCAGTGCTTTTATGCTGACAGTTTTTGCTTGTGCAACACACTGAATCTTTCCAAAGGGATAGTGATACACCTCTGCCTAAATAATGACTATTTCCATCTAAACTGATTCATCTGGTACGTTACATGAACTAATTTGTAAGACTCCATGGTTGAAAACCATAGTTTATCAAGTTTTTTTCTTTACTTCTAAATAAGATAGGGACTCAGGCATTTTTCCTTTTCTTTTACACTGTCATCTGTTGACCACAGTGAGCATTCTGTATAGCATGTGGTCCCACATGTTGAAAATCTGTATGGATTTCCCACAAAAGGAAAATCTCAGAAGAGGAATATTATAATATATCAAAATTTCACTTTAAGGACTCATTTAAAAAATAAAGCACTACCATTGTTATAAGTTATCGATTGTGTTTATAAATAGTATAGGAGCATGCTAGAATTTTTAGCAAGTAGGAAAGAAGGTTGAAGAGGAAATTGGCTAGAAAAAGCAAAGG
This sequence comes from Piliocolobus tephrosceles, assembly GCF_002776525.5. NCBI lineage: Eukaryota > Metazoa > Chordata > Mammalia > Primates > Cercopithecidae > Piliocolobus > Piliocolobus tephrosceles. The sequence goes on from NW_022318935.1 coordinate 886, forward strand.
ATTAATAATTCCTTGACTTGACTGAGATTGCTGAGCACATTTATCAAGCAAAGGAGATGGGACTTGCTTAGAATGAATCCAAAGCACAGTGTGATGCTAAGCATTGTTATAACAGGAAGACAGATATTGAGCAAACAATATTATAGATTTATTTTGTCAGACAGAATAGACTTTGCATGCACGTAAACAGTTGTTCATGATATATTTTTCCAGCCACATCAGTTTTGAGTAATATGATGTCATTGAAAGACAATATACTATATATAGAGGTACCCAGTCTTCGTCTTGTATCTCAGTAGTGCCACCTTCCTCTCATGTGACCCAAAGTGATACTTTAAAATCTCTCTGGGCCTCAGTTACCTTATCAGTAAAATTAGGAAAATACTTTAATGAAGTAATAAAACTTGATATTCATAATTATGACCTTGTGACAGCAAAAGACTTGGAGAGTCTGAAATATTCACTGATTTTTATAGCGTGAGCTTTGTAATTCTTGTAGCACTTTACTCCATTGTCAAGAATAGCTAATGAATCAAAACTCCCTATTGCTGAGCAATAAGAGGAATAGAGTATATGCCATGTTGCTTCTTATGTGTGCTGAAATATTGCCTATAAGCCAGGTTAAATACTTTAAAGAAGACATTCATGTGTTCTGTTAGTGCTACCCTGTGAGCAAAAGGTTAGCCAACTTTTTCTTACTGTTCCCTGCTAATGCTTTTCTATCCCTCTTTGAATTTAGGAGCATGTATCCCGTTTGGAAATCTTTTCTCGAGGGAACAATGCAAGTGGCCCAGTCTCGGATGAATATATGTGAAAACTATAAAAACTTCATTTCTGAGCCTGCAAGGACAGTGAGAAGCTTAAAAGAACAGCAACTAAAAAGGGTATTGTTTTTATTTCTGCTCTTATATGCATTTTAATATCTCAGTGCTACATTTGTAATCTGTAAGATTATGCTAAATCTTATTTAAAACTTTATATGGTCCTGTATGTTTCTAGTTGACATTTTACTAGGATTTTCTGATTTCAACATGTTCTCATTAAGAGTACTGTTTTATTAACTGCTAAAAGTGAGTGTAATTCAAATCCGTGAACGTTCAAGAAGCTCAGTAAATATTTTTTAGAAATACCACTTTTCAGCATAATTCATGTACATAGATCTACTTAGTTTCACAATATCGGTATAGTTTGGTGTATATTAGAATAGTTACAAGGCTGTTAATCCCACTGATTCTTCAAAAAAGTTTACATTAATTTGTCTTACTTTCAACTTGACCCATTTTGTATAATTAAAGGAAATTGACACATTTTGACTAAATATAAAAAACTTATTTTAAAAACCCTGTTGGACTCTAAACTTTATATGGGTTACACATGAGTAAATGTTTTCAAATGGATGTATTTTATTACACAGAAATAAAACATTCATAGGAAAATGGCATTGCTTAATGTGACTTTTTAGAAAAGTTGGCTGTTGAAAAGGATAGGTGATTGAATTGCGTTCTTTTGGAAATAGAGTTACAAAAATTGAGATTATCATTATACCTAATAAGTAATTAAAATTTTTTGTGGAAGTATTAATACTTTAGAAAATATTAAAGTAAAAGAAAGAAAATATTTAAGTAATTATTTAGGGAAATAATATTTTAGAAGCCATCCAGTGTTTTGATTCTAATTGTAATTAGATTTTCAGAACATTTTTACAAACACCTTTCCCACCAAAAACCCCTCAATTTTCCGTGTGCCAAAGATGATTCTAGTGGCTTGAAATCAGTATGTTAAATGTGTATGTGTCTTTATGTAAAACGTTATTTTCTTTAGAGCACTCACCTAATATTAGTCAGTTAACGTATTTGTATAAGAATGCCTGTGTTTTATCTTTGCCAAAAAATATATCTTTCAAAACAAACATAGTGAGTAACCTATGTGGTCACTGGCCAGTGATTTTGAATTGGAAGAAAGTTGTGTGTGTGTGTGTGTGTGTGTGTGTGTGTGTGATTGTGCAGAAAGTGGGTGGAAGGTAGGAGCAGAGAATTAATACTAGTATAACTTCCCAACCAGGAGGAAATACTGCATTTCAAATTTCCGGCGCATTCAATGAATTGAATTTCAATTTTAATTGAATTACTGGAAAGTTCCACCTCACTCAGTATCAGAATATTCTGAGAGTAACTACCTCTGGTTCTTTTCTCTTCCATTGACAAAGTAGTCTTAGACTTGAATTTAATTGACATTCCTAGGCAAAGAATGTTTGGTAAGGCCGGGTGTAGTGACTCACACCTGTAATCCCAGCACTTTGGATGGCCAAGCCGGGTGAATCACCTGAGGTCAGGAATTCAAGACCAGCCTGACCAATATGGTAAAACCCCATCTCTACTAAAAGTACAAAAATTAGCTAGGCATGGTGGCATGTGCCTGTAGTCCCAGCTGCTTGGGAGGCTGAGACTGGAGAATTGCTTGAACCCGGGAGGTGGAGGTTGCAGTGAGCAGAGATTATGCCACTGCACTCCAGCCTGGGCGACAGTGAGACTCTGTCTAAAAAAAAAAGAAAAAAAAAATCTTTGGTAAGATTCAACAAATGCTCATGTCTGTGAATTAACTTGTTTTATATTATAGCTGATAATCTATTTATGTTATATCTAAACAATTTTTAAATATTCAGTACATATTGGGTATACCTATCACTCTGAGATAGCAAATGACAGAAACCTCCTTCAAACTGCTTTAAGCCAAGAATGGAATGTATCTGCTTGTATAACTGAAAATTGAAGGACTTCAAGCATGGATGGATCTAGGGGTTCAAATGATGGTATTAGAATTCAGACTTTCTTTCCATCCATTAGCTCTGCTTTTCTGAACGGCTTCATTCACTAACAACTCTCTCCACATGGTAACCCCCAATGTGCCAGATTTATAAATCTTAAAGGTAGCAATCCCAGATTTTTCATTTTCCCGAATGACCAGAGTTGTTTTGCATAGCACCTGCATCATTTGGCATTCCCACCAACAGTGCACAAGGGCTCCAATTTCTCTACAGCCTTGCCAACATTTGTTATTTTTTTTTAAAAAAATAGCCTCCTAACAGGTGTGAGGTAATTAATATTTTACTGTGGCTTTGATCTATATTTCACTGATGGTTAATGATATTAAGCAATCTAATATTCTTTAATATCAATTTTTCCCTCCACTATTAGCTTCTTACTTTTTAAATCCTATATTGTTTTAGTAATTACCTTAGAGAATCTAATATGCCTCCCTAACTTATTACATTACCTTGAATCATTAATTTTACTATTCCCCAAACCTTATTCCAAATTAACTTTTTTTTTGAGACGGAGTCTCGCCTTGTCACCCAGGCTAGAGTGCTGGTCCTGAACTCCTGACCTCATGTGATCTGCCCACCTCAGCCTC